>NC_043990.1:14317198-14374698 GCF_902150065.1 Myripristis murdjan
CAGCCATCTCATGTCAAAAGAGATTACCAAAATGGGTCAGTCCACTCTACCTCTGTGATTTCCCTGCGTGGTTTTTGGGAGGAAGGACCCGAATGTAAAGTAATGGATGAATGGGTGATAGGTTTCTTCAAAATCCAAGCCTGCATGCAATTCTACATGCAGGTTAGTTCAAATCTGTCTGCTTTTGACCTGGAAACACCAAGCTGGAGTTTTTCTTTTTTCAGGTTTTTTAATTCCCCCATTTTAGGCATTAAGTTGTTGCTCATATTCAGATAGACTTTGGACTGCAGCTGCAGAAAAGCCTTGTTAGGGCCCGAGCACTGGAACAGTGCGAAGCCCTATTGTTATTGTAGTGTTTTTTCTTCTCCTTTCTTCTTATTATTATTACGTCAAAATAAACCTTAATTTGACCCCCTAGACATGCTCAAAAACTCACCAAATTCGGCACGCAGGCCAGGTCTGGTGAAAAATTTGATAAAATGGACAAACGGACCCCCTAAGTGCAAAAATGGGCTCGGTAGCGCCACCTAGGCACACAAAGACATCTGCTGCGGCCCACAGGAATGTGATAGAAAGACCAAACCAACGCCGAAATGTAGGTCTCATCAAGGCCTACAAATCACGCGCTGACATCCCCGACCTAAAACCAACAGGAAGTCTGCAATTTGCATTGGAATGTTCACGTTCTCGCCCAAACTTCCGCCTTGAACAAAATCTATCTCCTCCCAGGGCGTAAATGTCAGCGGCTTGAAAATTTCACAGATGACAGAGGAAACAGTGCTGAACAAAAGTTGCTAAAGACTCCGTCATTACTCGATTCGTTTGGATTTTATAAGCCCTCAAAGTCGGAGTGGCCAGAGCCAAAACCTCATTTTTTCCCATGGAGTTTGGTGGGCAGAGGCTGACACTTGGCACTAATTAAGCCCCTGGAGTCTAAAGTAAAAGTCTGACAGCTTTGAAAACTATGCAGATGGAAAGAGGACAAAAATTCCTACAAAAATATGTAGTTTTGATGTGGATTGGACCAAGTTTGTGGGAGCTGTGAAGAGTTTTCAAACGTTTTTGACTCTGGTGTGCTCTGCTCTGCACTCTGCCTGGACATGTGACTCACTCTAGCTGCCTCAGGAATGCGCAATACACACCCATTGTAAGAGCTCAGAGGGAGCAGAAAACACTCTCAAACTAAAACTGCCATAACTCAAAAACGGTAAAAGATAGCAAAATCATGTAAATGGGAGATTTATAGATCCGAGTCTCGTGACTCGTTTAAGCTTTGAATCAAGTCTGTAACTCAAACGGTGACCGAGCTGTGACACCTCAAACAGGGGTGGGTTTTCTGGATTTCTCCACTGGATTGAATGAGGATTTCTCTGTCTGCCTGCATTTTGGTGTGATCATGCCACAGCTGCCAGTACTCAAGTCAGTCACACACTAGGACATGCTAAGGGCGCCATCTGCTGGAGGGGCGCTGCTAGTGGCCAGAGGGGCACCAGCAGCGAATGTACTACCAGTGGGTTTTTGTTGGCGTCGTGTGTGTGTGTGTGTGTGTGTGTGTGTGTGTGTGTGTGTGTGTGCACGTGCGTATGTGTGTGTGTGTGTGTGTGTGTGTTTGTGTGAGTGAGTGAGTGAGTGTGCCTGCATTTTGGTGTGATCATGCAGCAGCTGCCAGTAGTCCTGTCGGTCACACACTAGGACTTCCGCGGCCTTTCAAAATAAAAGCCCAAAACTCTTTCACAATAAAAGCACCGAAAAAATACCCTTAAAACTGGCACAAACGGACGAATTGTCTACGCTTCGACACGCGCGCCGTCCCCAACGTGCACGGGGGGGCGAGGGCCCGCCCAACGCTGCTTGCAGCTTTAATTTTTTGATTAACATCCTACTTAAACAGTAATATGCAGCGTAGTCACATAATCCCATGTGTCTGGAGTGATGATGGAAGAATCAGTTTTTCTGACTTTAGGAACAAGGTGGAAGCATTGTAAGGTGCAGTCAGAGGAGAAAAATCACTGTAGGCATCAGTAGACTGGTCTGACTGTCCTCCCCATGTTAGGATGGGCATCACACCACTGCAGAGAAGGATGATTAGGTGGAATACAGAATATGACTTTATGTGGGGGTATCTATGTAGTATCTAAGTATGACACTTCAAAATAGTCGGTTAATTATAAGATTTATGTCACATATTTTAAAAACACTCCCACTGCACCTACGGTAATGGCTTTGTCTGATTCAATGACTCAGACTCCAGAGAAAAATACACAAACGTGACCCAGAGAAAAACTGACATCAGTCCAGCTCTGGTATGAGGAAGTAAAGACATTAAAGTAGAAAACAAACTGTGACTTCTCTGCTCACCAACTGATAAATGATCTCTCTGTTGACTTAAGACTTCCAAACATTTGATAAGAAAATCAAACACTGACTGCCCTAATTATGGTGTTTTGGTTTCTTTCTGTGCCTCACTCCCTCTCTCCCTCGCTCCTCCAGGTCTATCTAGTTTGACAAATCTCTTAAATGTTTAATGATGACCAGTTTGGTGAATTCATGCATTGGAGTTTCTGACTTCTGCTCTCTCACCTTTGCTAATCCACTCCTCACAAATATAAAACTAAAATTTAGTGAAACTTTGGGGATTTGTGGATTATGAAACTTAATCATGTCTCATGAGCAGGTCAAGAGCACTCTTGCTTCAGTTCTCTGCATCCTTTGACACTGTCAACCATAGATACTCCTTACCACCTTTACTTACTTGGGAACTGTGGATCTGATCACAGTTTGTTGCACAGGTTAGAAGTCACTGTATTCACAGCACATCTTGTGCCTGTGTACGATACCCTCAGGGCATCGTACTGGGCCCTCTACTCTTCTCTCTTAAGATTAATTGGCCCCCTCATCTTTTCCTACAGCTTCTGCTATCACTGCTGTGCTGAGGACCCCACTTTTATTTCCTAGATTCATACAGATACATCTCTAGTTTGAAATTTACCCACCACCTCAGTTGGAGGTGCCCCTTTTCAACAGAAAATCATTCCTTCAACAGGACTGCTTCATCTCTTGCTGATCAGACCACAGTGGAATGCTGTAATATGTATTATATCTATATATCTATATATCTATATATATCTATACACACACACACACACACACACACACACATATATATATATATACATATATATACACACATATATACATATATATGTGTGTGTGTGTATATATATATGTATATATATGTGTGTGTGTATCTATCTATCTATCTGTCTATCTATCTATCTATCTATCTATCTATCTATCTATCTATCTATAGATAGATATAGATAGATAGATAGATAGATAGATATAGATATATAGATATATATACACTCCTGATCAAAATTTTAAGACCAGTTGAGAAATTGCAATTGCAATTGCAAGAATTTACATTTTGCACTGTTGGATCTTAAGAAGGTTCTAAGTAGAGCTTCAAAATGCAAAAAGAAGAAATGGGAGTGAGACAAAAAAAAATGAGCGGCTTTCATAATTCAGTGCACAGATTATAATTTTTATAGGCTAGAGAAAATGTAACTTTGTTAACCAGATAATCTTGCTAGATTCTTTCAATTTTTAACTCATGTCGGCATGAGCTTGTAATAATCACCTCAGTCATGAAGAAAAGGGAATCTTCCACAGGATGGAAACAATATAGCCTCATGAACTGGATGACCTTGTGTTTTTCTTTTTAGTTAACTTCCTGCATTCTAAGTTGAGGATAGCTTACCTGTTCAAATAACCTGGACAGGATTGATGAGTAAAATGCTGTTTCCCCTCAACATCTACCTTCCAAGTAAGCTTTCAGAAGTTTCTGACCTTTCAGCTGCCCTACCCAGTGGTCAACATTATGACTCTATGAATTGCCTCCCATGTGAGGAAATATTTAGCCTTGAGGGTGAAACAGGGCAGAAAAGCAGGTCAGTCGACTCGGTTAACCTTCTCTGGGAAAGGTTAGGTAAAAGTTGCATATGAAATGGAGCTGCACTCATATCCTTATACCTCTTGAATGACTTTTCATTGAAGAGACATTTTGCTTGAGGAGAAATTATATTGAGCTTTATTATTATGGGAAACACCTTTGTGAAACCTGTCTGGACTAGTTTTCAAATGTGGCTGTCCCAAATCACCATTGTTGTGAGGACACTGATGAAGGCTAAATGCCAAGGCATGAAGCTTGTCAGACATGATGATCTAATTTGTTTTATCAGACAGTACAAGTTTGATAAAGTGAGATACATGCAGTGCAACTGACTTCAATTATTGTCCATTTTCACAGGTGGAACCACACAGTCATTGGTAGAAATACTCCATCTGGGTCTTAGGTCAGACATTGTTGTGTGCTACAAGCTAAATGAGCTAAATAAGCTATTTGAGCTAAATAAAAGTCATGAAATTTTATGCCTGCACAGACCATGCTTTATTTTTTCAAGCTTAGAAAGAGATGCTTTTGAGCTAATATTTTTGTTTAGAACTTTTCAAAGCTTATGTTTTTTCCCACCACTTTTTAAAAATATCCAAAAATAAATGAGGTCAAAATCATCTGAATGATTTAATTCCATGCAGTGTATGTAGCAATTTGTGTGTGTGTGTGTGTGTGTGTGTGTGTGTGTGTGTGTGTGTATGCGCAAGGAAGTGAGACAATATGTGATGTTGATTTTCCTGTGTAGCTGGTGCTGATTAGTACATGAGCAGCTATCATCTTTTGGGGGAGTGATGATGTTTATCACAGAGTTTGGCCTCTGCTAATGACTGCACCTCCTGCATTTGCAGATGTAGGACAAAAAGAGAGACAGGCGCAGGTGTGTACTTTTTTAATTTATTTTTTAACTGATCCACTTATCCACTTACCCAGTCCTCAGGGAGGAGCTACAGCTTTCGGACATCAAATCAGAGCATGAAGATTCTGAAAACGTCACACAGGGAAACATAAAGGGCCTATATCATTTTTTTTTTATTTGCAGGGTACACATACAGAGGGGAGGCACTGTACTAGAGGAACTGTGACTGATAAAAAAGACTAATCAATGAGTGAGTTAAGAGTACACTAATGTGCTCTGTTGCTGAGGTTTGCAGTGAGAATGGGAAAGGGATTAAACACAAACTCAAGGCTTGCTGTCAGTCACCACACCCTTGACATACATTTGCTGGAAACGCCCATTCAGGCCCAGACAGCCAAACATGGGTGCTGACCAGGATACCTGCAGCCGTGTCATATTTGTCACTGAGCTGCTTGTTCACTCTTGTCATACAGCAGCTGTAAGTGCAGCTGCTAAAAGGTTACAGGCACTTCATTTAGTCGATTCACCTTGCAGTTGAAGTCAGCCTTCACTTTTGACCACAAAGAGTCAGCTGTTTTTATTTATGACTCCTCTCTGCTTTTTGCTGTCCAGACCTTTTTTCTCTGTTTCCATCTCTTTCTGGGGCAGTGCCAAGACAGCTGCCTGACAAAGTCCTTTATCTGCACACACACTTTATGAAGTTGTAAAACTACCAGAGTTGCTGTCTAGAGTTACAGTATAATCCAGTTGTTCGAGTCTCTAAAGTGGCCTTTCTCTTTCCTGTCTTTAGTCTTTCTTCTTTGTGATTGATAATCATCAGCAGCACTATAAAAGATAAAAGGAGGTAAAATACTGTACTTTAAAATGTATGTATGTAACAGCTACAAGTCTGATCAGATGGATACTTTCAGCTGATTGTTTATTTATTAAATTATTTATTGTCCTGTAGGGGTACAGTGAATTACATGGCTCCAAGGACCCATAAAACCAAATCCTATTGTAGAATTTAAAAAATGTAGGGCTTGCTAAAAAGCTGTCTCAAGGGAAACTTGACTTCTCCTCTGTCAGCAGCAATATGCTATAATAATCTGCTGAAGTGATACATGCAGGGTGTTACCTGTCATTTACAACATATGTTTAGAGGATGAGCACTCTGTCTGTTGTCATAAAGTGGGTCATTATATCTGAGGTAAACTGCAGACTGTTTCCTTATAGGTCATGCTTGTGACTGCACATAGATGACTGAGGTAAAGATGTGCAACATCTTTACCTCAGCAGTTTCATGTGTGCTGGCATGACTGCATTGTGTGTGTGTTTGAACGATGAGTTGTCAGTGGACTCTGTTCCTAATGAAGACTATAATCAGTTTCGACTGCATCAGAGGCTTCATTAACCCGGGGGCACACAGGATCAGACTTTAAAACAGAAAAGAACTGTACCATAAAAGGCCCAAATATCTCTGACAGCAGACAGAGAAAAGGTTCATGCATGCATATAATTGTCCAGAGGTTCCACTTAATTTATTTCTTTTGAAACAGAAAACACTGATGTTTCAGCTTTACATGCCTAGAGGGACACTCTGGACAGTTGTATGTGTTTGTGAACCTTTTCTTTGTCTGGTGTCTAAGCTGCACTGGTTGAACGCACCAAACAAGCACTGGGAACTGCAATGAGTCAAAAGATTGCAGTGGAGTTTTCCTCTATACTTTCTCCAAATAATATGTCTGGCATTACGATGTGGCTTGACCTTTCAGATTTTATCTATAATAGAGAGCCTGAAAGGAATACTCCCAATGTTATGAGCAAAATATCCTTTTTCTGACTTACCCAGAGTGAGACAAGATGTTTGAAATTTAGTGAAAAAGATTATTAAGTTTAATCATGTTTCATGAGCAGGTTAAGAGCACTCTTACTTCAGTTCTCTGCATCCTTTGACACTGTCAGTCATAGATACTCCTTACCACTTTTACCTACCTGGGAATTCTGGACCTGATCACAGTTTTCTGTTTGACGCCAGTGGACAACAGTCACTGTTGTCCACTGGCATCCCTCAGGGCATCGTACTGGGCCCTCCACTCTTTTCTCTATAGAGCAAGGTGAAAAAATAAACCTGTCAATCTACACATAATGGCTAGATATGCTGCCTTGACTGTTGTGCATGTGCAATGAAACAACATCAAATCTTAAACGGTAGAGTGTTTAAAAGCATTTTAATTTTTCAAATATGACAATACAAATCACATAATCACATTAAAAACAATTAACTCTACATTCTGTGCCAGCATAATTAATATGCTTTGGATTTTAGTTACATTTAGCACAAAATACGGTTTAACATGTATTTTCCCACTGATTCATTGCATAACATGTTTTCATTTCCTAAAACTGTCAAAACTGTGCAAAGAACAGGAGTTACAACTCAAGGAAAACCCAAAGTGCTCATTTTGAAATTTAGTATTGTTCTTAAAAAATAATTTGAGGCTGGATAGCCTAAAGACAATAGCACACAGACAACATATTACAGTAGTGAGGTACAGATGGGTAAAGATGGACAACAGTGATTTCCACCTCCACATCTTCATCATGAATGGGAATTAACAAAGTGGGGGGAAGAAATTTCAGAGAACTTTGGTGCTTATAAAATCATCATTTGGCAATAACTGCTGATTTCTCATGTTATTAAAATATTGAGGTAAAGGCTCCAGACATCACTGAGGTCATGTAAGCAACAATATACTGTGTTCTGAATGAAAGGAGTGTACAACAGTCTGGACTGTATGTGCAAACATTTTCTTGCATGTCTATATACATGTGCATCAATGTGTGTGTTTTAAAAATCTGTAGAGTCCTCACGAAAATCCACAGTGAAATGGGCCCCCTTTTCTCAGCAAATTAACGTGTTGATCTGTGTGTTCCTGTATGTTTATTGTCGTGTCCGCCTATCACGGCCTTTATTATCTATACTGATTACACCAGCAGGAAGAGAAATCCGCCGAGTCGACCATTGTGTTTTGTGCGTGTGTGTCTGTCCCAGTGTCCTTGTATTAAAAGCCTATTTTGTCTTCGAACATCGACAGCAGCAACAGGATGGCCCAGCCGCTCAGCAGGCCGATATTTTGCAACAGAAACATCAACCAGGGTCTCTTGTTGCTGGAGTGAACCATTGTGGGGAGCTGGAGAGAGAAAGAAGGTACATGCACACATTAGACGAACATTACACTTCCTGTAGAAGTTTTTTTAAAAAAAATTTTATTGAGTGAGTGAGGGTCAAAATGCATTACATTTATATTCCAAGAAATTACATACTCATATTCTCTTTGATAAATCAAATTTCATTCACTGTCCCTTTTGAGGTGTTTGTCCTGTACAATGAAAAACTGCAGATGGTCAATGGAGGTGGGGACAAATTAGACTCAAATGACAAAAAATGTGGAATAAGTGTGGGGGAAAAAAGGAGATCCATGTAGACTGAACCATGATATTATGTGCTTATTCCACATTTGTCAGTTGTGTCTACAGGGTCCTCACTTCAGTTTTGTGTAACGCACCTTTAAAAGAATCTAGTTTAATCTGTGTTCTCTCGTCCTTTTTGTAACTGCATGGAAAAGATCACACCTGACACAGTAACTCAGTAACATTTACTCTGAGTACATTTTAAATGAACAACTTTTTTACTTTTACTTCTGCAGATTTTTACAGCACAACTTCTACTTCTACCTCAGTAGATGTTCAGCAAATTAACAGTACTTCTACTTGAGTAGCAATTATAGTAGTAGTAGTAGTAGCAGTTATAGTAGTCTTTCCACCACTGTACGTTGATGTGTAGAGACACACACACTCACCATATCAGCCAGTCCCACATACAGAAAAAGCCCTGCAGTGACAGCAGCTATCCACTGTTTGGTGGCAAGGTCAGTGGCCACAGACAGAGCAATGTACAGGCCCACGAACGAGGTCATGGCACTGCCGACATTCAGCAGCAAAGCCCGGCGGACTGACAGACCACTGTGGAGCAAAATGGCAAAGTCACCTGGAGAGAGACAGAGAGAACGACAGAGAGAGAAAGAGAGAGAGAGAGAGAAAGAAAGGAGGAGGTGTGACTCGTGTACACACCTGTTCACTGGGACACATTTGACATATTCATTTTGTTTTATGGAGAATTATGGGAATTCAAGTTGTACTTTCCATACAGTCCTCACTGTACATAATGCTAGACCTAGATGTTAAAAGACAGGCATCACAGACATGTTGATAGCCAGATAGACAGACAGACAGGTGGATAGATAGACAGGTAATAATAAGCTGCCTGTATTCCCCTCACTATCTTTACAGCTGCTGTATAGCTACTCATAAGGACACACCAGACATACTTTGTGTGTATGTGTGTGTTTGTGTGTGTGTCTTACCCAGCTCATGTGGTAGCTCATGGCAGAGTACAGCTACTGATGTGGCCAAACCAGACCTCCATGACAGGGAGAAAGCCGCACCAATCGCCAAACCATCGGCAAAGTTATGGATCCCATCGCCTATAGTGATCATGTAGGGCAGCAGACGCTGTTCTGGAGGAGAGGATGGACAGACGGACAGACAGCAACAGAGACAAAGTTATGGATCCATCCTCCCATCGTGTTAGTGGTAAGCCAAGCAGAATCATTACCACTGTTATCACTGTTGGAGTGTTGAATGTGTGTGTGTGAGAGGGAACTTCACTCACCTCTGCTGCGCTCTGTTGGCTTTGGAAATGATTTGTTGTCGTCTTCACAGTCAACCTGAGATGAAAACGTACATTAAACACATGTAACATTATGTTGTAGTAATGGCACATAGTTTGTATTTGGATGCAGCTGAGTTGCATTGCTGTACACTATCAAATTAAGGTTTAAGGTTTTCCAGTTTGATTTTTTTTCTGTTATGATTCAGTTTGGGCACATCAGCTGCTAAAGGCTTTGTTTACACCATGTTTTATTGGATTGAACTTTTTTGTGACTAAACACCGTCAGCGCTATATCAAATTGGTATTTTGGAGTCATCGACACATGCTTTGCTTGCTCATGCGGTATTTTTGTGCTTGTGCACCAGGCTTGGTGCAGAGAGGACCTTGACTGAAAACGTCAGAAAACGTCAACTTGATGCTCAGTGCACGGAAGAGGAAGGATTGGCTGGTGAAGTTGTACCCGTGGACAGTATTTTCTTTATTGTATTTGTTTCATTTATACTTGATTTACTCATTTATTCCTCTGACATGATGAATTCCAAGAAGATGTCGGTTCATCTCCACACCCCTCTATTTATATTCCACTGCTCCCAGCACGTTTACATCAGATGAACAAAAACAGCAGGTGAGTTTGGATACATCCTCACTGACTGTGTATCAGGATGCAGCACTTAGCATTGGTCACTGTGACTGAGGAACTGCAGTCAAATTTAAAGAACATTGAATATTATAAGAGGAAGTGATGTGGATGTAGTGGCAGGTGAAAGGCAGTTTAAAGTGCTGCCCTCACTCACATCTCAGAGGCTACAGGAGAACTGAAATAATCTGAAGAAATAGTATCTTGTGCTTGTTTTACTTCTCCTTGACTCTTGATTAATATTCCTTCTGAAACTTCCCCTGTCTGTCTGTCTGTGTGCGTGTTGTCTCACCAGGTCTGTTTTTGATGCTGACTGTGATTTCTGTTGTTTCTTCTTCTGTTGGTACATCTCTAAAACTCTTCCATGGTCACAGTGGTGCGGCTCTGACTCTTCCTGGAGAAACAGTGAGGAATGATCGTTACTAAGTTTAGAAAAAGGAGTGAAAACTGTCAAACTCTTAGATAGAAATAATTTTGAATTCAGGGCGAAACTAAATTCTGCATGAAAGAAATCATTCAACATTGCTGAACAATTTCAAATATAAATATTGATGAATGAAAGATTAGTATTTTGCAGTCCTAAGGAAAGGTGTTTTTTGGGGAAAAAAGTTCTCTCTTTTTGGGTTTATCTCCGGCATTAAAACATCCTTTTAATATTATTCATAGTCTGTCTGCAACATGCAACAATTGCTGGTTTGTTATAGCCGTACTACTCATTTTCTTTGTTATCATTACAATAATGCTACATGAGAGTTTATAAATTGTAGCTGAGAGGAAGAAACAGAGTCAGGGGATGAGATGATGATGGACTTTTTCTGAGAAATTATTTATGTAAACATCTGTGTTACTATTCCTAACGTCCATGATGCTGTGGGTGATGGTAATGTTTATATCTGTGTCTGTGTGACTCGTCACCTCGTAATGATGAGGATGATGGTGATGATTATCTTTCCGTGTGACCAGAGAGAAGATTGCCTCCATCAGGTAAAAGTAGTAAATCCCAGCCAGCACCACCAATATCTTGTATATGTAGTCGTGACTGCCATCCTCGTGATTGTGATCTTGGTGACTGCCGCCTTCGCTGGAGTGCACGTGTAAGCCTAGAAACTGAACACACACACCAAAAGAAGACCTGAGCTGGCAGACGTTTTACTTTGTGCAATGTGTGGAAATGAATCCTTTCTATGTCTATTTTTGGCAAATCTTGTGAAAACATAAACCAGTCACCATGGGCATCAGGTGCAGTAAGGCGTCCCCTGTGAGTGTACCCACAGCCAGGCTAATGCAAAACTGGATGCTCAGCTGGAAGACATCAGTGCAGGACGTACACAGCAGCACCACGATGCCGAACATGGACGTCACCGTTATCACCACATTGGCTATGGTCGCGTAGATGTATCCTGTGAGAGAGACAGAACAGGAGGGGACAGGGAGCGTCGGTGATCAACGTTCTGGCTGCAGGCGTGAGTGAGAAATAAGAAAAGTAGCTTCCCTTCCAAAAGACTCAAGTGCCACCAGTACATCTATCCTGAAAGGCAAATGTATAAAATCTTCAAGTTATCTGGATCTTGCTGAGCACATGTGGTTCTGTTGTTCCTCCATTCCTACGATACACACACACACTATCACTTACTCTCAGCTGTGGTAAGCGCATCGGGCTGTGGACTCTCTGTGTCGCCAACACAGGCTCCACTCAGGATCTGCTGGACCAGCGCAGGGCTGAGCCGGGCCAAGTCGGACCGATCCAGGGAGGAGGCAGCAGAACTGTTCTCCATACCGTGGATCAGCACCAGCTCCTCAGCTGAGAAACACTGCGGGCAGGGAGAGAGGGAAACAATTTAGCTTTAACCTGATGAACAGCACCCTGAAAGGTAAGCTGGCCTTAAGATTCACGCTTTGACTATCTTGTATAAGAGATGGACTTAGAGATCTGTCTGTATCCAAACTCATGGCCATGCACACACACATTTTACCTGCTCAGCTTAATGCCACATTTGAGTTATAGCTTAAATTTAGAATTTTTTTTTTTTTTTTTTTTTTAAATCAGACGGTGCCAACACACACACACACACACACACACACACACACACACCACCATCACTAATAAAAAAACAATGTACTAATCCTCTGATGACATAGTGTATATGAATTGTTAGGGCTGATAATGACAGATAATGACAGATATGTCTGATAGGGACATATTGGATCATTGTTCAATACAAAAAACACATTTATAGCAAGGAATCTTCAGATTTTGTAATCAAACAGTTCACTTTTTTTTCAGTTTAACAAAAATGGCTTAATTTCTAAAAGTCTGATTGACAAACTAATAATGACACTATTTTTGTATGTAGTATGTGTACCGGGGCTTCTGTGTTGTTTCCCCAGTGTTCCTCTTGGTGTTCATGGGTACTTCTCTTCCTCCACCTCTGATCGCTGTGGTCATGATCAGCATGCTCATGTTCATGGTGCTCGTGTTCATGGTGCTCATGCCCGTGTTCGTGCTCCTTATCCAAGCTAGGACCCAGCTTCAGGCTCCTCATGAGAGCCTCCAGGTCTACAGAGCACAAACACAAACCGCACTTCAACAAAAGCACCACCCAGGTTCACACGGGCCTCCGATACGTGTATGTGTGTCTGTGTGGAAGCGTGTCGGACATTTACCATGGATGGTGAAATTCTCGGAGCCGATACGCTGCATGATGTAGTCCAGGAAGTAGCTCTCCTCAGGCAGGAAACGGTTTATGAAGCAGTGACCCTGCAAGGCGTGATACAAGACGCGCCCCATCACTGCACCCACCTCGATCTCACTGGCGCCTGCTGATGACGCATTCACTGCTGCCATGATGGCGTTGGGTGTAACACAGCTCTGGTTACCATGGTGATAAAGAGGATGCGGGACGGCGAGAAAGGAAATATGGGTGTAAGGAAGAGAAGAAAGTCTTGCTCATTAAATCAACCAGACAAGAGGTTGTGACATTTTTCACAATGTCTCACGTGTTTTAAAATGCAAATCTTGCAAATCTTTTTTTAAAATGAGAGTCGTTTCAGGAGATGGAGGGACTGTAACCGCTGAACACATCTATTGCACAGTAATTATAATAAAGGCTGCTCAAAGCATGAACCATAGGAATTGAATTCCATTGAATTTGCATTTAATTTCTATGGCATGAACTTAGGAGTAACAAAAGGGAGGGCGTCTCTATTAAGAGCATCAGAGCTGCAGACTGACTGAGTTAAGCTGCTGTGATTTGGCAAATCTGTCCCACAGACTGAATAAAAATACAAAAGAGTATCACAGGTTGCGGCAGTCTTTAGCTCACCTCGTTGCGTGAGGGCTTGTAGTGCTCATCGAGCCCTCGAAGCAGACTCTCCAGACCATGAGCGTCTATGTGCTCATGCTGGTGCTCCTCCTCGTGGGTGTGTGTGTCGTTGTGCGACGCCTCGTCCTCCTCGTGGTGGTGATCATGGTGCTCATGATGTGTGATTTTGTGCAGAAAATGCTCGGTCTCCTCTCCCCACCTCCCCTCTGTGACGGCGGTGCAGGCCAAGCCAGGAGAGCTCAGGTAGAGCAGAGAGCCAGCCGCTAAAGAGGAGAACTCTGACACGCTGACTCGCACCTCTCCCTCCTCTGCTTCTGTTTTACTCTCCTCCTCATGGATGGAGTGATTGCTCATCAGCTGGTCGATGCTCTCCGTTAGATTGCACTACACAGACACACACACACACACACACACAATAAATATCACTGCCAATGAATGATAAGCTGCAAGAGTCAAATCAACAACATATCATGTTCAAAAATATGTAAATATAGAGGAAATGGAAAAGCTTCTCTTGTCACTGAAGTGTTGTAAACCTTGTGGCTATGATAATCTGGATGTTAAATTATTACAGCTGTCAGACAGGATTGTGACAAAGCCACTGTGTCATATTTTTAACCCTCCTATTATGTTTGGGGCCAATGTTTAACGTCTCTAAATAAATGATTAACATCATTTTTTTTTATTCATATTTAATGAGTGTTCCTAATGCAATGGGTACTACTGGGTAAACATGAAATTCACATGATGATTTGTTTTCAATGTCCTGTACACACTTTGTAACGCATCGGTTATAAATAAAAAAATCTGTTCTTAGAAATAATATAAAGCCATTAAAACACCAAAAATTTATATTTCTTTCCAATTTTAGGTCAGTCAGTGAGATTTTATGGTGATTTGCATATTTTTTCATAGTCGTGTAATAGGAATACTGGATGTATAAGTGGGGGTGGGGGGGTTATGTTTTATTTAAAGGGCTATTTAGGTCATCAACAAAGAAACATAAAGTACTTGACACATAAACTTTGATGACAATTTTAGTTATAGTAATTTTGTGGAGGTTTAAACTGCTGGGGTCAAATTGACCCCAAACATAAAAGATGTTTGTAAATTTGAAAATAATAGGAGGGTTAATTTATGTCTGAATGACAATGTTTATCTCAAAATGTGGGAAACAGCAAAGGTTCCTCTGCTAAAAAATAGCAAGGACTCATTCACTGGACCTAATAGTTGGCCTATCAGCATTCTGCCTGTTTGAAGCAAATCTATGGATTGAATTGGAGTTAATCTATATGATAATAATTTTATGGATTAACCTCTTCAGCTCCACCTCTCTCACAGTGGAGTTTGTCATCGCTGCATGGCTGGGCTTTGTTCAAACCCACAGAACTTTATTATAAATTGAAATGGAGATCCCAATGTTTCCAAAGACACCAAATATTACCTGCTCAATTACAGAGCAATGTGTATTAAATTATACATAAGACATCTATTTTTTTTTTTTTACTTAATTTAATGGTGCAACAATAAAACAAGGGCATTTTTGGTTTGAATTTTTCACTCAATGTCAGCAGATTCAGAATATATAGCTGCCATGTTCATGCAATATGAAAAAAATCTAACTTTGAAACAACTTAAGGAAAATTTTAAAATTGAAATCTGAATGAATTGTGTCCTGAGGTCAGGAATTATTAAACAACAAGGCATTCTCCTTTCAGGGGAGAGGAGGAGGCAAGGTGACAAGACCTAATGGGAGGATTTTTAACTGCTGAGACACAGGCTTTTCTGTGCCAGAGAACGAGAAAGAGCAATGATGCTGAGGACATTGAGGGCGGCTTGACCTGTTTACTGATAACATGCGGCTCAATTATTGCACAGAGAAGAGAGAGAAAAATATCTCTAATGAGAGGATTCCTCTTTCCACTACTGAGGCTCACCTACCCGCAAACATAACTGTACAACTTATCCATTGTTGTACAACATTAAATTACAATGAGAGACAGAATGACATGCAACAAACACTGTAAGCAATGTCACAATGACCCACTAACTTGACAAAATTTTACTTTAGGTCATCAGAATTGTGGTTTTTATTACGCCTATTAAAGTTTTAACTACCTTTTACACCCACTGACAATAAATGTTATATCACTGCTGGCTCCATCAGTTGATAGACAAGATATGACCAGCCATGATCTACTCAGTCACTTCTGTATCCTGTTTGATCTCTATACATCTGAGGTGATTTTTACATTTTTGTCATGCATTATTCTACATTAGATGGCAGATTAGCTCCTAATGTGTGTTCAATCAGATCTGTGCTCTGGGCCATTGTGCTGTTTTTATCTTGTCACTTTTTTATAATCAGTTATATTACTGCTCACCATCACAGTAGATATTATCAGGCATGTTCTGTTCCTGCACACAATAACAAGTCCAAGGACTCCATCCACAAGATAGAAACGTTTGGTCCCTTCTCTGGAACTACGACTGCAGAGCCATAATGGCTGCCAGAGAGGACAGAAACACCTGGACTATGCAGATCTAAAGCTGTGAGTGCGAGGACTGGTCGAGGAGCCAAGATGGACAGCACACTGCCTGTGATTCTGTGGCTTTCTGACAGGGCAAACTAACCCAATAGTAATAAAATAATTATATTAACAATTAATTTGACGTTTTGTTATTATTAACTAATTTGCAGCACTGTGTGGGTGTATTTGTGTGTCTGTGTGTTCAGTGCTGAGTGATCAACAGTGGGTTCAACAGGGACTCAAACAAGGACATTTGCTTTAACTTGATCCCTGTTCATCAATAAACAAATAAACCAGGAGGGAATGTTTTCCTAGTAAAAATTTTCCAGCGTTTGGAAAGCAGTACATATCTCTTGTTAAATAGCCTGTAAGGCTTTTTGTCCCGCTGGCAGATGTGCGTTATCACCGCAGTTCATCGGGTTACAGCGACATAACCGCACACTCCTGTGCTCAAGCTTAATGCTTATATAGAAAAGTCAAATCCACAAGCTACTGCGGATTGCATAAAAATCAATAACACGACATTTTCCTGATGAGATCCCGATACAGTGATCAAAGGGTTTTTAGTTGCTTACACAAACTATTTTCAAGAGGGGAAAAAAATCCCCATCAGTGCAGCGCCCTCACTGCAGGCGCGCAACAGGTGCGCACTGCACACCTGAGGACTGTAATAAGCCTAAGCGATTATTTAATTTTTTTTAATTTTGGTTTCTGGTTAAATGAGAACTGAACGGCTTTTTAAAGCGACAATTCACTTCACAAATCTTCGCAGACAAAATGAAAAACCAAGAACAGATGAACATTTTGATCACAGACGCACATTTTATAAGAGTTTTTAGTCGGACCTAAAGAGCCTAATCTAACTAGAGCCTGCATTTATTTAGTTATCTGGGTTTTGATATGAGTTTAAGAGTCGGTCCTGTGGAACCTGATCTAAGTAGAACCTGCATTTATTTAGTTATTTGGGTTTTTACCGGTGGTGTAGTTTGCTATAGCCTAACAAGCGATTAACTTTAAACGCTAAGTAGGAAATCAGCAGTGAGACTGAATCAAAATATTATAAGTCACTGTAGCTACAGGTTAATACATTGTCTTTGTGTAAATTGAGATATTCACCTTGCCCATACCTATCCACAGATCCGCTGGGAGAAGCTGACACTACGGGCTCAATATGCTGCAAAGTGCACATGACTAAATTGATATAGTCGCTCATTTAGGCTATCTGCACAGTTTCCAAACAAATACTGAGTTAAACAATAAGAGGGGAGGAAAATTAGAGCCCCTTGTTAAGAAATCCAGTGTATATTGTGAGCCGCTCGGCCGGCAGGAGCAGATCACCTGGCTGATAGCTCGTGGACCTCGACCTCTTACCACACAGCCTGCGGTCTGGTGCGCCGGGCTGACGGCGGAGTTAGCCTAATAAAGCTTACCTTTTCACACGACACTTCACCGCACTGCACACGCTTCTCCAGTATATTAAAAAGAGAGCGAAGAGCCTCCTGAGTCAGATACTGTTGACCCGGCGCCACCACAGCAAGCACATCCCTGTAGGCCTGCTCCACAGCGGGGGAGCCCGACACGGAACCGAGCGAACCCAAACCGGCAATCAGAGAGAGGAGCACCGCGGAGCAAAACATTTTTAAAGTTTCCCTTGAACTACTACTGTCTTAAAAAACTTTAACTTAAAAAAAAAACAACAACAACAACAGTAAACGGAGATTTAACAGTGACAGCAGAGGCCTGACGGAGTCAATCTTTGTGTCACATCCAAGCACACACACTCACTTTGGCACATTCAGACCTGAGCTTACAGGTTTTATCAGTTTAAAACCACTGGAGTTCCGCTGGGCCCGCACTCTTCACTGTGATTGGCTGAGACGTGGCTCGTGCTGCCCTATACCTGGCGCCCATGGTCACCTATGCAGATGGGAGGCAGCACTTCAGTATATATACTAAATAGGTTCATTTTGCCTAACAAAATTAACTTTTGTATTTCAGCATATAGAGGCACAGTATAGCTGCGTGGTGGCTACATACAGATTGAATGGGTGGGTTCATTCAATTTCAATGGGTGGGTAGGCCTACTTTCGGATTTGTAATTGCATTTGTTTGCATGGGATGTGCTTTGTAGATGAAGCTTGGTTGAATTTGGTTTGGTTGTAGGTTGTTATACTGACATTTTTTTTTTTTTTTAATGTCTATTATTATTTCTTTTGCAAGCACTTGCAATTCAACAGCATCACCAAAAACATGTCCACTTTGACTGCTAAACAGCTCATTCATGTTTTCCTGAGGCTAGTTTTCAATTTTCCATCTTTTAGCCCCAAAATGTCACCTGCCATGTCGCAGGGTATATTTTTTGAGGGTTTTTCTTTGCATTTACAAATGGCTACAGCTCGTTTATGTTCAACTGTGGGGTATTTATCAATGATGAGGTCAAAAACAAAAACAAAAAAAAATTGAGAGTGAGCATATCAGATAGACAGTATTTCTCTCATTTTGTAGGCATGTATCCTAAAAATGTCTTTATAATTAGTTTCTCTTATGTGCATCTCCCTTTTATCACTGAGGTTAGGAAGTTAGTTAAGGACTGTTAATTCTATTTAATTATGTCATTGGGGACTATGTATGTATGTATGTATGTATGTATGTATGTATGTGTATATATATATATATATATATATATATATATAAAGGCTCACTGTTCGAGTATTGATAATTAACAGCTGAGAGTATTTACACTGTTCTGCTGTATCTTCAGCAACTACAGTGAAACCAGCTGAAATACTTAATGATATACTAAATTTAATGTTAAGGTCAGGGGCGTCGTAGTGGGGGGAAAAGTGGGACTGATTACCCAGGGCCACAATGTGGGAGGGGGCCCTCGAAAGGCCTGAAATAAAAAGCTTTGCCTATTGGCTGGCTATACAAGGGCCCAATAAGATTTCTTTTCATGGGGCCCAAAATCCCTGGCGACACCCCTGGTTAAGGTTACTTTATTGTCCTCCATAGCAAAAAAAAAAAAAAAAATGTCCTGGATTACAGTTTTTTTCAATTGCTTTTTCTAGTATAATGAAACTGGGATCCACTTTGTCATCATCTTCACCTCCAAACCACAGCAGAAGTTTTCTTTTGCAAATGTGTTCACACCTTTTCATTGGATTCACACATTTTTCACACTCATTTGCACAACACTTCTCACATGTGTCATTTACCCTGACTTCATTGACTTCACTCTGGTAGTCAAAAGCAAAACATTTGCTCACAGGTGATAGAAAAGACCTGCATCACTGTGAAATCACTAGTGCTCCAATCACCAATCAATCAGTATGCACCTACAAAAAAGGGGCCTATAAATTCTATTCTGTTTTTTTTTGTTTTTTTTTTTAACTCTTTTAAGTTTTTCTGTGTAATACTGTATGTGAATTACAGTATTTCAGTTTTTGCCATTGATACAGTAAAATTTCACTTCGAAGTCTTTCTGAGTTTGGATGCAATTCTTTACTGTAAGTTCACATTTGAATGTGTAGCACACAGGAGAAGCTTGTTCAAACTGATAGCTGTATTTTGTATTCTGCTGTCAACTGTGTTACAGTACAGTAGAGTTGATTGAAGGAATCTACTCATTTGGGCATAAGTTGAGTTGTTTGAGGGAAATATTGGCTTTTGCTACATGCTTTACAATATGCATCTATGTAAATTGTCAAAAAAAAAAAAAAAAAAAAAAAAAAAAAAAAATATATATATATATATATATATATATGACTGCAATACACATAAGAAAAAGTAAGGTTGAACCTGCCCAGACTGAAAAGGGTAGGCTATGTTGCAGTTTTTGCATTGCAAAAACTGTAAGGGAATTGCTGATTCAGAAAAAGAGCAAATGAGACAACACTGACCACTTTGAAATCCAAGCTTCAGACGTACCTATTTTCCAATGCTTTTTAATCAATTTCCTTTTAAATCAAGCTTATTTACTTGTGTTTCTGATCGTCTGTTTTACTGTATTTACTGCATGTGTTTTTGCTTTGCCTTTGCCTGTTTTTATACTATATGGTTTTGCTTGCTTGCTTTTTAAAAATGATTTCTTTCCTGTGTTTTTACATGTACTCTGTAAAGCAGTTTGGGTTGCCTTTCGGTCTGAATTTTGCCGTACAAATACATTTGCCTTGCCAAATTGGTCACAAGCCAGATTCAAAACCATATTTGTCAGAACATGCATATCTTATTTCATAAATTAAAAGCAGCGACAACTCACTTTGCATTTTTACCAGCCCACAAGAAAAGGGTAGAGCCTGCAGTTCTCTAAGAGGCAAAAACTACCGACTGTGACTGTTGTTTGTGTCAGAGCAGGGGCGCCACCAGGGATTTTGGGCCCCATGAAAAGAAATCTTACTGGGCTCTTGTATAGCCGGCCTAAGGGCCAGCAAAAATTTTTGATGCTGTTTTATATAAAACTATGCATTTTAATGATATTTTTGACTATCATTCCCATATTTGTGAAAAGAACAACATGACAGTTGCTTGGTTACTGCTCACTGTCTCCCTTGTAGTCCCGCATGCAGGTCTAATTTATCTCCAAAACTGTAGACTCACAGGTGGTGGCATTGGATTTGGGGTGAAAAAATACATATATGAGGCTATATGGTCGTTGCAATTTAATCTTCTGATTTCCAGAAAATATAAACATTTCTCTGACTGTATTGAGAGCAGTCACTCAGTCTGCATGCACCAGAAATTTTCTCCTCTGTTCCTACGGCAAAGCAGGGGGGTGAGAGTCCCAAACTACTGACCAAACATTCTATTTCAGTGATAGCTGAATTTGAACTATATTATATATACAAATACATATACATATGTATACAACAACAAAGCAGAATAATAATAATAATAATAATAATAATAATAATAATAATAATAATAATAATAATAATAATAATTTAGCACCTGGGTTATAATACAAATTCACAAAGAGTACAGAAATGAAATTTACAGAAACCCTAAATGCCACTGTGTATGTCATCCAGCCAATGACAGGCAGAATACAAAGAATCACTTCACTGTCATGGTTAACAACAAAGTGAGGTAATGATTGATCCCCTCTTGTCCGGGCGGAATTGGACCCCTGGGCTCCTGCATGGCAGGCAGAAACACTATCCGCTCTGCCATCGGGGCTTGTGTACTTTGCCTGCAGTTGGGCGGATACTCCACTCATGTTGATAACTTATGCAAAACAGCAAAGTCCGATCGGCTTGAAAAGCTAGCGTGGCTGCAGGACAAAACCATTTCATGCAGATAGGGGGGTTTACTTTGTGGTCAATGGGGATTTTTAACTTTTACTGCCAAACACAAAAAAAAATAAAGAGATCATAATGGTAGTATTATTTTTGAAATATATATGTATATGTGTGTATATATATATATATATATATATATATATATATATATTCACTCCATGATAATAATTTTATATTAGTTTTTACCTATTTTTGGGGCCCCTGTCAGGCAAGGGTCCTTGGAATTGTCCTAACTTTTCCCCCATATATGGCTCCCCAATCCGCCCAACTGCAGGCAAAGTACACAAGCCCTGATGGCAGAGCAGATAGTGTTTCTGCCTGCCATGCAGGAGACCAGGGGTCCAATTCCCCACCCGGACAAGAGGGTATCATTACCTCACTTTGTTGTTAACCATGACAGTGAAGTAATCAGGGGCGCTGCCAGGAATTTTGGGCCCCATGAAAAGAAATCTTATTGGGCTCTTGTATAGCCGGCCTATAGGCCGGCGAAAAATTCTGATGCTGTTTTATATAAAACTATGCATTTTAATGATATTTTTGACTATCATTCCCATATTTGTGAAAAGAACAACATGACAGTTGCGTGGTTACTGCTCACTGTCTCCCTTGTAGTCCCGCATGCAGGTCTAATTTATCTCCAAAACTGTAGACTCACAGGTGGTGGAATTGGATTTGGGGTGAAAAAATACATATATTAGGCTATATGGTCGTTGCAATTTAATCTTCTGATTTCCAGAAAATATAAACATTTCTCTGACTGTATTGAGAGCAGTCACTCAGTCTGCATGCACCAGAAATTTTCTCCTCTGTTCCTACGGCAAAGCAGGGGGGTGAGAGTCCCAAACTACTGACCAAACATTCTATTTCAGTGATAGCTGAATTTGAACTATATTATATATACAAATACATATACATATGTATACAACAACAAAGCATAATAATAATAATAATAATAATAATAATAATAATTTAGCACCTGGGTTATAATACAAATTCACAAAGAGTACAGAAATGAAATTTACAGAAACCCTAAATGCCACTGTGTATGTCATCCAGCCAATGACAGGCAGAATACTAAGAATCACTTCACTGTCATGGTTAACAACAAAGTGAGGTAATGATTGATCCCCTCTTGTCCGGGCGGAATTGGACCCCTGGGCTCCTGCATGGCAGGCAGAAACACTATCCGCTCTGCCATCGGGGCTTGTGTACTTTGCCTGCAGTTGGGCGGATACTCCACTCATGTTGATAACTTATGCAAAACAGCAAAGTCCGATCGGCTTGAAAAGCTAGCGTGGCTGCAGGACAAAACCATTTCATGCACATAGGGGGCGTTTACTTTGTGGTCAATGGGGATTTTTAACTTTTACTGCCAAAAACAAAGAGATCATAATGGTACTATTATTTTTGAAATATATATATAAATATTCACTCGATGATGGTTTAATAATTTTATATTAGTTTTTACCTATTTCTGGGGCTCCTGTCAGGCAAGGGTCCTTGGAATTGTCCTAACCTTTCCCCCATATACGGCGCCCCTGTGTCAGAGGCTTGGAACAAATCACTTTCGTGGCCATATGGCGTGGAAAACTTGTTGGTCTGTTCTGCAGGAGTCACCCTGCAGGACAGGGTAAGTTTAATAATTTACTCAGTAATAAATGAATTAACGAATGGACCTTATTGCCACAAAGGGAATTTGTCTTGCACACAAAGAACAACATTAACACATTAAAACAACATTAAACCATAGGTCCTCCAGGTCACATCAGGTCATCATCATCATCATCATGATCATTGCATCAGATTATAATTTAACAGTCATGACTTTTGTAGAAATTAAGAATGTAAAAATAAAGTACAAAAACCCTAACAGGCTAGATGGACTGAATTTGTCAAAATCAGCTCTACAAATTACTAGATGACACTAAGAAAAGAAATAAAAAAATGAAAGTATTGGTTTTCATTGCTTTGTTGATTTAATGTAAATGTTACTCAGCAGGCCTAATCCACCCTGAACTGATAATGAAATACAGTACTTTAGTCCAAAAAGGTGTTCACAAGTTGAACAGCTTTGTATTCAGATAAATCATAGTGATTAGAGATAAATTATAGAGATAAATATCACTCGTGATATTTATCAAGATAAAAGACACGTAACACTCGTGTCTTTTATCTTATCTAAAAGGTAAGTGTACACTGTGCAGGTCCCTCAGTGCTGCAAGTGGCTGCACAAACTGCTAACCAATCAAATACAGCTGGGAATGAAAAATACACCAAGGTGTTAACACAATGCCACACCCAAAAATAGCACTGGGTGGTCATAAAGAAACAAAAATTTCCTGTAAACATTCCTTGTGCACCTTGTGTCAGTGTCTCACTGCCAATGTCTCAGTCAAAAGAACTTCCTCAATTCACTTTCCCAATCATGTAAGGTTACCTCTTTGTTTGACTTAGTGTCCTGTAAATCCTGTAAATCACTGGTTTAATCCATCTCCTTCTCATTTCGGGTCTAGTCATTGACCCTGTTGTACAATTTTGACTGACAACAACTTAAATAAATAAATAAATAAATAAATAAATAAATAAAGCACAAGTTGACCGAGTAATACTGAGATGGGACGAACATAGATATGAAACAATAAAACACTGTTGCCCACAGTACAAATACTGAATTACAGGACATTTTGTATTTCACAAAACAAAAGGTGTTTTACAGGAAATCAGATGACCCCCATCAGATTAGATAAGAAGGGCAAATAAACTTCCCGGGAATTTTGCGGGAATTTTGAGAGTGCCTCAGAGGCCGTTGCCGGGGGGCTGTTACCGGGGGTGTGCGTCTGACCTCTGAAAAGTAAGAATAGAGCAATGCAACCGAGAGCAATGCAAAATGTAGTCTGTGTGCATGTAGAGAGCAGTTAGGTTGCTAGGCAACGTTGACAGAAATGCCGGTCAGAGAGTAGGGGAGCGAGGGGTACAACCTAACGTTTCAGGCCAAATGCAAAAAAATGTAGGATATGTAGGAGTTAGAGAACTCATTTTTTTATACAAGCAACATACACATCTCTGCTACAAATGAACACTTTAACTTTGTTTCTAGAACCTAACATTTCCGTGGAATTTCACCCTAAGTGGAAGAAGAGAAATGTTACAATTAACCCCAATATTGGGGGCCCACAGGTGGGCCCCCATGAGTGTAACTTTGCAAATTTCGCAGTTAAAAATGCACTGGAAATGGCTCCAAAAGCATGAAATATCAGCTTTTTACACACTTTTTTTCTGAGGGGGGTGTGGGGGAGGTTCAAGCTTGCAGGGTGGGCCCCAAAAACTCAGGTATGCCACTGTAGGCTATCTATCAATAATAATGATGACTGATGACGAATAATGACGAAAAAAATACTTTTATTATACACACACACGCACATATATATATATATATATATATATATTTTTTTTTTTTTTAAGTGAACAGTCATAATATTGACTATTGCTATTTAAAGTGCACATCTTATCAGGAACACAGTCACTAAACTCCCTCTCTCTCCAGAGGTCATGGCCCCAATCTGGCGTTTTCCTCTTGGAGCAAGAACCTGGAAAGTGAATGAGAGTGATAATTGTAATTAGTATTTATATTTATGTATTGGATCTTTATCTTTAATTGTATTTATATGTAGGTATGTATATATATATGTATATTTATTTATTTGACTCCTCCATGATGATAGAGGCTCATGTTATATCCACACACATGCTCCACCTTGTGCACGGACGCGCGCACGCACAGCTACACTACATAGCTAACGTTACTCTTATGTTAGTGACAAATATGCAGTTGTTTTTATTGCGGCTTAGTTGTAACACTGCGTTACAACCAACCCCATTGTGTAGTCACTGGTCTCAAACCTGACTTGCACTCACTATGAGTTAGCTAAATGTTTTGAATCAGTGCTATGTTTTAGGCAACATGACGCTTAATACGTTGATGTAAGACTGGATTCGGTAACACATGCAAACAGTTCAGTAGTCAAAAAATTATAAGGGTAAAGAAATTCACTTACATGGTGGTAAAACACACTTGTGCACATATCTCCTCCAAAATGCAGCCAATTCCCCCCAAAATTCGCGCTGGGCTCTCTTATGATTATGTGATGAAATAACCAGAAGCACTTGCCGGTTGACCTTGTGCAACTACCTAAAAAGTCTGTGTTACAATGTTAGGATGGCCGTGTAGCGGTTGGACAATGGACACATGAGGCTTGAGACAGAGGTCAGGTGCAGACCAACCAGGTGTTTATTTCACCCAAAAAAGACACAAAATAAGAAAAAGAAAGACATTCTCCCACAGAACTGTGGACCACGGGCAGCATGTGGTCCTGGCAGCAACAGTGATTGATTGAAACAGGCAGCCTTATATACCCTGCCACTGACAATGAGCTGAGCCCTGACCACAGCACAGGGAGATCTCACCCTCACCCAACATTTCACTATATACAAACAAACAACAGACACATTAAAATATAGCTACCTCAACAAAATCAATAACTCTAAATGATCTGTGCTGTGCTCCACCTTACACTAGATCAAATCAAAAGGTATAGAATTAATCAAAACTCCATTCACCCCTACACTAATCATGATGTGGTCTCTCCTGGAACCTTTAAATTGGTGCTCAGACCTTGGGGACTCTTTTGGCCTGAACACCCTGCAGAGGAGTACAAAGGTACGTGAATGCACAATGAAACAATCATACACACACAAAGAGCACATGGCATTACTCCACACTAAATGCATGTTTCTTTGTTTTACAGGTTGGCCTTCAATCAATGACCAAAAATCTAAACACCATAACAAACAGAAATTCAATAAAATAATTCAATGCTTGGTGTTTGTGTCATATTTCATTTACCCCTTACTCCAGAAAATGTACTTTAGAATAGACCAACTAAGTAATGAAGAGGGCCTTCATTACATACAACTAACCGCGCGTTAGGTCCTACCCCGTGCTCCCCTAGGGATGGGCGATACCACACTTTAAGGATTCCATACAATACCGATACTTTTTCTTGCATTTTCATCGATACCAATACCGATAATTTCTTACTGGCAATTTTTTTCATTCAAAATATTATTACATTTAAGTCAAATTACATGACAAATACAGACCATTTATACCATATTTATTATGGTCAATACATAATAAAACTAAAATAAATAGCATAAATATGAATGAAATAAGTTAAATGTGAACAAAAATTTGCACATTTTCACTTTTCTTGTCAAAAAAAAAGAAAAGAAAAAAAGACCGATCTGCCATTGTTTTCTGTGTGTTCCTCCGGCTCCCGCATTCGAGCCACTCTTGCAGGCTGTAGACGCCACATAGGCTGCCGATGCCTATTGGAGCTGACGTAGCAGTGTGGCCTTTATGCATTTATTTCTACTGCAGAAGGTGTATCCCCAACTTTAATAATCCATAACTCCCCGAATTTTTACCCGATTTGCCCACGGTTTGGTTTGTTACAAACAGCAGAGTTTCAGTTATGATACAGGATGCTGTCACACAGTAAAAATACGTACTTTCATGCTGAAAGACTTTGTATTATAACAAAAACATATGGTATGGCATATAGATAAATGTATAAATTAATTAATTTTATAATTTAAAAAAGAAACAAGTTTGATTGTTCATTTGAATTTATTTCTCTCTCTTTCTCTCACTCACACACACACACAGAGGACATCACTGACAATCTGACCCGTCCTGTCAAAATCATCAGGCTTGAAGTGTTCAGTACAGAGCTTTGACGACTCGGTCGCAACAAAAACCTCCCGTCTTATAGCAACTTCCCACTGCCTCCTCAAGCCTGTATTACTGTGAAACCTTTAAAAAGAAAAAGAAAAAAAACCCAGCAAGAGTCAAAGAGAGAGAGAGAGTACCAGTTCCTATAATAACGTTACACATAAGTAACGATGATGTAATATTATAAATGGTAAAATAACCAAAATTATTGTTCAGTTTTACTTCTGAAAGGTAATCCCACGCGATCTGGTTTAAATCCTGTGCCGGTTATTGCAATCATAAGCTGCACAAAATACCGGCATTTTTGCTAGCTCTCCATTGACTCCGGTTGACTCTGGTGCTAGCCTAGAGTGAAGAGACCCATCCAATATGGCGGTGACTCTATATATTATTAGTATATTATGTCTATGGTTAGAGCCCTACTCTAGCCGCTTAACGACTTCCACATACACACACATTGAAAACTGAAAAAAAGGCGGGAAAATGTGTCAAACTTTAAACTGTGATTTTATAAAAAAAAAAAAAAAAAACAGTAAGGTGTTTGAATATACCCCTTACATCAAAAATAGTCCTTGTCAATGTCACCTTTTTAAAGGTTGATTCTACGTTTCTGCGTGACCGTATGACCGAGATACGTGGCTTCAAAGTCCCCATTCATTTCCTATGGGATTTTTTGAAAGCTAAAAACGTGATTTATGTTGCCATGGTAACTGCGATGCAACCAAAATTTGCAGGCTAGGAGATCTGAGCAAGCTGCACATTTTGTACATTGACTGTGTAGAGGTATTCTCAACTGTGTAGGAGTACGGGCCTGGCGAAATTTGCGCCATTCATTGTGGATGGGACATTAGCGCAGTTTTGGGGATTTTTGTCGCCATGGTAACTCCTTAAATATACAGAAGTCATAGCACACTATTCCCGACTGAGACGGCCGTTTTCATAATAATAATGTCACAGGTATTTTCGAAACTGTGGGAGGAGTAGCGAACCGAAATTTTACGGAAGAGGAAGTCGAAATAAGAATAAGAAACACGCAGGATAACAACAGTGACCTCAGACCTTCGGCCCGAGGCACTAATAAGAAACACGCAGGAAACACGCGGGAAACACGCAGGATAAGAAATGCTAAGAAACAGGCAGGATAAGAAACACGCAGAAAACAAGCAGGATAACAATAGTGACTCTGTGCTGCCCCGAGGTACTAATAAGAAACACGCAGGATAACAATAGTGACTCAGGGTGAAGTGGACAATAGTGACTCTGTGCTGCCCCGAGGCACTAATGATGGCTTTATGATGTTCTTTTTCCATGTGAAACAAACGTATAAAGAAAATGGGTTCCAGTGATGCATTCACTGGAACCCACTGGAAACAACACTGGAAAAACACTTCAATGAATTTGAGGATCATTCTTCGTAAATGCAGCAAAATAGTTCTTACAGTGTGCAATCTGAATAAATGTAAGGCTGTAGACATTATTTCTTCTGTTGAGGAGTTAGTTAGGAGTTATTTCTAGTCGGTTTTGCTCTACAAAGCTTTCCTGTTGCTTGCCTGCCTGCCTGAAAAACAAATTGGGGAATGTCTTCCATACTGCATTAGGACCAGAATGTCATGTGGTCACATAACAGAAATATTTGAATTGTGGAAGAACCGACAGCGCCCTCTAGTGGGCTCACATGTCACATGAGAATACTTGTGTGACTGAGGATACTGAGGACAGTCATATTGGCTATGAATGGCATCAACATTTTCACAGTTTTAAGGGTGGTTACAGGTTGGAAAACATTTTTTCCCACTCGGTCGGACCCAAATGCAAAACAAAATTCTGCCTTGTCTGTTGTGCATGTGCAATGAAACAACATCAAATCTTAAACAGTAGTGTTTAAAAGCATTTTAATTTTTCAAATATGACAATACAAAACACATAATTACATTACAATCAATTAACTCTACATTCTGTGCCAGCATAATTAATATGCTTTGGGTTTTAGTTACATTTAGCACAAAATACACTTTAACATGTATTTTCCCTCTGATTCATTGAACAAAATGTTTTAATTTCCTAAAACTGTCAAAACTGTGCAAAGAACAGGAGTTACAACTCAATGAAAAACCCAAAGGGCACATTTTGAAATTTAGTATTGTTCTTCTTTTCAGTACCACCAGGTTCGGCACCAAGATTTAAAGGTATACACATTCTGGAGTTGCTTGAGTTCAAGAGTTAGTTTTCTTTACACTTCATATGTAATATTATTATTATTGTTTAGTTGTTTAGTTTTAAAGCTGTAATAAAACTCACTGTAAGAAAAAAAAAATGTCAGAACAATGCACATCTGTTGAGTATCACTTCAATGGAATATGGCAAAATAATTTGAGACTGGATAGCCTAAAGACAATAACACACAGACAACATATTACAGTAGTGATGTACAGATGGGTAAAGACAGACAGCAGTGATTTCCATCTGCACATTTTCATCATGGATGGGAATTAACAAAGTGGGGGGAAGAAATTTCGGAGAACTTTGGTGCTTATAAAATCATCATTTGGCAAGAACTGCTGATTTCTCATGTTATTAAAATATTGAGGTAAAGGCTCCAGACATCACTGAGGTCATGCAAGCAACAATATACGGTGTTCTGAATGAAAGGAGTGTACAACAGTCGTTACTGTATGTGCAAACATTTTCTTGCAGGTCTATATACATGTGCATCAATGTGTGTGTTTTAAAAATCTGTAGAGTCCTTACGAAAATCCACAGTGAAACAGGCCCCCTTTTCTCAGCAAATTAACGTGTTGATCTGTGTGTTCCTGTATGTTTGTTGTTGTGTCCGTCTATCACGGCCTTTATTATAATTATATTATAATTATAATTATTATTTATATAAAAACGGTGAAAGGCAAAACAGCATTTAAATATGCTGCCCCTGCAGATTGGAACACCCTCCAAACTACCCTGAAGCTTCCAGATTTAGTTTCTTTCAGTTCCTTTAAGGACACCCTTCAGGATCTGGAGTGTGAACTTTGTGGGAAATCCTTGAACTCATTTGCTGCCTACTACATCAAAGCCCTGTAATTGTTTTTTTTTTTTTGTTTGTTTGTTTTGTTTTCCCATGTCATAGAACTTGTTTGGTCATGTGTTTAATGTGCTGCCATCTTGGCCAGGTCACTCTTGAAAAAGAGATTCCATTTTATCTCAATGAGTTTTATCTGGTTAAATAAAGGTAGAAAAAAAATTATCTATAGTGATTACACCAGCAGGAAGAGAAATCCACCGAGCCGACCATTGTGTTTTGTGCGTGTGTGTCTGTTCCAGTGTCCTTGTATTAAAGGCCTATCTTGTCTTCGAACAGCGACAGCAGCAACAGGATGGCCCAGCCGCTCAGCAGGCCGATATTTTGCAACAGAAACATCAACCAGGGTCTCTTGTTGCTGGAGTGAACCATGGTGGAGAGCTGGAGAGAGAAAGAAGGTACATGCACACATTACATTAGAAGAACATAACCCTTCCTGTAGAAGTTTTTTTTAAAATTCTTTTTTATTGAGTGAGTGAGGGTCAAAATGCATTACATTTATATTCCAAGAAATTACATACTCTTTGATAAATCAAATTTCATTCACTGCGCCTTTTGAGGTGTTTGTCCTGTGCAGTGAAAAACTGCAGATGGTGAATGGAAGTGAGGACAAATTAGACTCAAATGACAAAAAATGTGGAATAAGTGTGGGGGAAAAAGGAGATCCATGTAGACTGAACCATGATATTATGTGCTTATTCCACATTTGTCATTGTGTCTACAGGGTCCTCACTTCAGTTTTGTGTAACGCACCTTTAAAAGAATCTAGTTTAATCTATGTTCTCTCTTCCTTTTTGTAACTGCATGGAAAAGATCACACCTGACACAGTAACTCAGTAACATTTACTCTGAGTACATTTTAAATGAACAACTTTTTACTTTTACTTCTGTAGATTTTTACAGCACAACTTCTACTTCTACCTCAGTAGATGTTCAGCAAATTAACAGTACTTCTACTTGAGTAGCAATTGTAGTAGTAGTAGTAGTAGCAGTTATAGTAGTCTTTCCACCACTGTATGTTGATGTGTAGAGACACACACACTCACCATATCAGCCAGTCCCACATACAGAAAAAGCCCTGCAGTGACAGCAGCTATCCACTGTTTGGTGGCAAGGTCAGTGGCCACAGACAGAGCAATGTACAGGCCCACGAACGAGGTCATGGCACTGCCAACATTCAGCAGCAAAGCCCGGCGGACTGACAGACCACTGTGGAGCAAAATGGCAAAGTCACCTGGAGAGAGACAGAGAGAACGACAGAGAGAGAAAGAGAGAGAGAGAGAGAAAGAAAGGAGGAGGTGTGACTCGTGTACACACCTGTTCACTGGGACACATTTGACATATTCATTTTGTTTTATGGAAAATTATGGGAATTACAGTTGTACTTTCCAATTTAGGGATGAACGATACCATTTTTTCCTTGCCGATCTGATTCCGATGCTAAATTCTGCCTAAAAGCCGATACCGATCCGATACCGATCCAATATGAACGTGCTTCTGCTGTAGCCTACACTACCAACCTTACATGATATGATTGCTGTCATCAGGTTAAACCCTTTTAAAAACATGAAAGAACATACAGAGAATGAATGCCACAGAACTGTTCTTTTATTATCCAACTTAGTTTGACAGTCTACACTCTTAAACCGTTTTGCCAAATGGCAAAACATTTTGCAACTTACCGTATTGACCCGCATAAAAGACGACCCTGATTTTAAGACGACCCCTCTTTTTCAAGACCCTGTTTTTGAAAAGTACTTTTTATATGGACAAAATCTTGTTTGAATAAAAAGCCACTGGCCGGCATCAGCCGAGCCGGCCGCGGCATCGGTCGGCATCAGGCGGGCCGGCCGGTGCATCAGGCTTCGCAATGCTCGGTGACTTGCTTGCTTTAGCTCGCTTGGCGGGGCCTCACGTGGCTCAAGGTTGCTTGAGAAGGCGAGCCTCCTTCATGGTTTTGTCAATAACTATACTTTGCACTGAAAACAAGCGCTCCCTTACAAGGGATCTCCTATGGAAGCAATAATAGCTTACCTGCACGACGGCGCCCTGCGTGCATCCGCATCACGTGGTGGTATCGGTGTATTAACGGGCACACTCGCCGATTCCGATGTTACCAAATAAGGCTATATCGGGCCGATACCGATACCAGTATCGGTATTGTTACCATCCCCACTTTCCATACAGTCCTCACTGTACATAATGCTAGACCTAGGTGTTAAAATACAGGCATCACAGACATGTCGATAGCCAGATAGATAGACAGACAGGTGGATAGATAGACAGATAATGCTGCTTGTATCCCCCTCATCATCTTTATAGCTGCTGTATAGCTACTCATAAGGACACACCAGACATACTTTGTGTGTATGTGTGTGTTTGTGTGTGTGTCTTACCCAGCTCATGTGGTAGCTCATGGCAGAGTACAGCTACTGATGTGGCCAAACCAGACCTCCATGACAGGGAGAAAGCCGCACCAATCGCCAAACCATCGGCAAAGTTATGGATCCCATCGCCTATAGTGATCATGTAGGGCAGCAGACGCTGTTCTGGAGGAGAGGATGGACAGACGGACAGACAGCAACAGAGACAAAGTTATGGACCCATCCTCCCATCGTGTTAGTGGTAGGCCGAGCAGAATCATTACCGCTGTTATCACTGTTGGAGTGTTGAATGTGTGTGTGTGAGAGGGAACTTCACTCACCTCTGCTGCGCTCTGTTGGCTTTGGAAATGATCTGTTGTCGTCTTCACAGTCAACCTGAGATGAAAATGTACATTAAACACATGTAACATTATGTTGTAGTAATGGCACACAGATCGTGTGTTTGTCTTGGTATGCAGCTGAGTCACATGCAAATTGCTGCATACTATCAAATAAAGTAATTCAAGGTTTTCCTGTTTGATTTTTTTCTGTTATGATTCAGTTTCGAAACATCAGCTGCTAAAGGCTTTGTTTACACCGTGATAAATTGGATATGGTTTTTTGTGACTAAACACCGTCAGCGCTATATCATATTGGTATTTTGGAGTCATCGACACATGCTTTGCTTGCTCATGCGGTATTTTTGTGCTTGTGCACCAGGCTTGGTGCAGAGAGGACCTCAACTGAAAGTGCTGATGGTACAACAGACCAATTTGATGCTCAGTGAAGGACGGCTGGTGGAGGTGTACCCGTGGACAGTATTTTCTTTATTGCATTTGATACATTGATATTCCAAGAGAATAAATTAACAATGATATGCATATCTACTTGATTTACTCATTTATTCCTCTGACATGATGAATTCCAAGAAGATGTTGGTTCATCTCCACACCCCTCTATTTATATTCCACTGCTCCCAGCACTTTTACATCAGATGAACAAAAACAGCAGGTGAGTTTGATTTAAAGAACATTGAATATTATAAGAGGAAGTGATGTGGATGTAGTGGCAGGTGAAACGCAGTTTAAAGTGCTGCCCTCACTTACATCTCAGAGGCTACAGGAGAACTGAAATAATCTGAAAAAATAGTATCTTGTGCTTGTTTTACCTCTCCTTGACTCTTGATTAATATTCCTTCTGAAACTTCCCCTGTCTGTCTGTGTGCGTGTTGTCTCACGAGGTCTGTTTTTGATGGTGACTGTGATTTTTGTTGTTTCTTCTTCTGTTGGTACATCTCTAAAACTCTTCCATGGTCACAGTGGTGCGGCTCTGACTCTTCCTGGAGAAACAGTGAGGAATGATCGTTATGAGTGAATGAGTGAAACTAAATTCTTTATGAAAGAAATCATTCAACATTGCTGCACAATTTCAAATATAAATTTTGATGAATGAAAGATTACTATTTTGCAGTGTGAAGGAAGTGTTTTTTTTTTTTTTTTTCCTGCATTAAAACATCCTTTTAATATTATTGATAGTCTTTTTCTCTTTACAGAAGTGGAACATGATATCATCCAGCAAGTCTGCCTGCAACATGCAACAATTGCAGGTTTGTTACAGCCGTACTACTCATTTTCAAGCTCTCAGTTATGAAAGTTTATAAACTGTAGCTGAGAGGAAGAAACTGAGTCAGGGGATGAAATGATGATGGGTTTTTCTTTTTAAAGATTTTTTTTGGCATTTCTGCTTTATTTGACAGTCACAGTAGAGATAGACAGGAAAGGCGGGGGAGAGAGAGGGAATGACGTGCAGCAAAGGACCTGAGGTCGGATTCGAACCCCAGTGGCTGTGATTGGGACTAAGCCCTGGTACATGGTGCACGTGCTTTACCGGTGAGCCACCGGGGTGCCCCGATGATGGACTTTTTCTGAGGAATTATTTATGTCAACATCTGTGTTACTAGTCCATGATGCTGTGGGTGATGGTAATGTTTATGTCTGTCTCTGTGTGACTCCTCACCCTGTGATGATGAGGATGATGGTAATGATTATCTTTCCGTGTGACCAGAGAGAAGATTGCCTCCATCAGGTAAAAGTAGTAAATCCCAGCCAGCACCACCAATATCTTGTATATGTAGTCGTGACTGCCATCCTTGTGATTGTGATCTTGGTGACTGCCGCCTTCGCTGGAGTGCACGTGTAAGCCTAGAAACTGAACACACACACCAAAAGAAGACCTGAGCTGTAGGGCTGTAGTCTGTTAGTTGACTGGTCGATTTATTGGTCGATACGTTCTTGGTCGACCAAAATCTGATTGGTCGATTATTTGCCTTAGTAAAGCACTAAGTTAGCACTTAGTGCTTTACTCCTGATAGAATTAACACGGCAAATGGGGGTGTTTTCAGAACACCCTGTTCCACAGGTAACAGTCTGTCTTCAGAACACCCCTGTTGTTTTCACAATTTTGGATTAGCCCAACCCACTGGCGGAGACAGATAGGTTTGCCCGTATGTTCTGAATTGAAGAAAAAATTAGGCTTGGTTTTCCGAATATTTGCTTAATTAAGAACGATTAATGAACATTTAGTCCTCTACCATGTCAAAGACGTCATCAGTGTGGCAGCATTTTACCAAAATAGATGGAAAAAAAAGTCGAATGCAAACTTTGCAAACAACAGCTTGCGTATCACAGCTCAACGACCAACATGACATATCACCTAAAATGGTAAGCTAACATGTCTGCATTAGGTTGCTCCGTCAGTTTTGAGTATAAACATATCAGAATTGGCATATTTCAAAGTTTTAGTCTAATAATCGTTTTATAACTGCAAGCGCACACACTCTCGATGATGGCAGCTTGACATATTACTATTTTCGGAAATCATAGGCTATGATATTGCGTAGGTGCACGTGATGCAACGCTGTCAGAGCCGACCGACTCGAGTGTGTCATTCAGTGCAAAATAATTAGGTCAAAAATGATTTAATATACTGCAAATACTAGTTGTTTATGTTTATTTATAATTCATTTAGGCGGACAAGGCTACCAGGTAGGCTACTGCCCAGTTAAACAATCTAAAAATGGTAACTTTTTTTTTTCTGTATTCCCGCCGCCCCCTGATTAGTCGACTTTTGGTCGAAATTTCAGGACTTTAGTTGACTAAGATTTTCTTTGGTTCACTACAGCCCTACTGAGCTGGCAGACGTTTTACTTTGTACAATGTGTGGAAATGAATCCTTTCTATGTCTATTTTTGGCAAAGCTTGTGAAAACATAAACCAGTCACCATGGGCATCAGGTGCAGTAAGGCGTCCCCTGTGAGTGTACCCACAGCCAGGCTAATGCAAAACTGGATGCTCAGCTGGAAGACGTCGGTGCAGGACGTACACAGCAGCACCACGATGCCGAACATGGACGTCAGCGTTATCACCATGTTGGCTATGGTCGCGTAGATGTATCCTGTGAGAGAGACAGAACAGGAGGGGACAGGGAGCGTCGGTGATCAACGTTCTGGCTGCAGGCGTGAGTGAGAAGTAAGAAAAGTAGCTTCCCTTCCAAAAGACTCAAGTGCCACCAGTACATCTATCCTGAAAGGCAAATGTATAAAATCTTCAAGTTATCTGGATCTTTCTGAGCACATGTGGTTCTGTTGTTCCTCCATTCCCACGATACACACACACTCTCACACACACTATCACTTACTCTCAGCTGTGGTAAGCTCATTGGGCTGTGGACGCTCTGTGTCGCCAACACAGGCTCCACTCAGGATCTGCTGGACCAGCGCAGGGCTGAGCCGGGCCAAGTCGGATCGATCCAGGGAAGAGGCAGCAGAACTGTTCTCCATACCGTGGATCAGCACCAGCTCCTCAGCTGAGAAACACTGCGGGCAGGGAGAGAGGGAAACAATTTAGCTTTAACCTGATGAACAGCACCCTGAAAGGTAAGCTGGCCTTAAGATTCACGCTTTGACTATCTTGTATAAGAGATGGAGTTAGAGATCTGTCTGCATCCAAACTCATGGCCATGCACACACACATTTTTACCTGCTCAGCTTAATGCCACATTTGAATTATAGCTTGAATTTAGAATATACAGTACAGGCAAAAAGTTTGGACACACCTTCTCATTCAATGCGTTTTCTTTATTTTCATGACTATTTACATTGTAGATTCTAACTGAAGGAATCAAAACTATGAATGAACACATGTGGAGTTATGTACTTAACAAAAAAAGGTGAAATAACTGAAAACATGTTTTATATTCTAGTTTCTTCAAAACAGCCACCCTTTGCTCTGATTACTGCTTTGCACACTCTTGGCATTCTCTCGATGAGCTTCAAGAGGTAGTCACCTGAAATGGTTTTCACTTCACAGGTGTGCCTTATCAGGGTTAATTAGTGGAATTTCTTGCTTTATCAATGGGGTTGGGACCATCAGTTGTGTTGTGCAGAAGTCAGGTTACTACACAGCCGACAGCCCTATTGAATAACTGTTAAAATTCATATTATGGCAAGAACTAATCAGCTAACTAAAGAAAAACGAGTGGCCATCATTACTTTATATGGCCCGCTACAATCACGGGCCATATGATGCTGGAATTTCCATTAGTAAGATAGTGAACTAATTAGCCAGCTAACGTTAGCTAGTTCTAATGTTAATTCCAGCATGGTCTGCTCCCCCTCCGGCAATTATCGTCCACTTATCGTTATCGAGGTGAGGTGCTCAAATATACTGTGATATTGATTTGAGGCCATATCACCCAGCCCTATCTGATAGGGACATATTGAATAATTTTTGAATACAAAAAAAATAAAAAAATAAAAATAAAAACACATTCATTGCAAGGAATCTTCAGATATTGTAATTAAACAGTTTTACAGTTGAACAAAAAATGGCTTAATTTCTAAAACAATCTGGACAACCATCCACTCAGGTGTGAGGAGCCCCTCTGTAAACTTTGGTCCTGTACAAAATGTGGTAAACAATGGAGTCTGATTGACAAACTAATAATGACACTATTTTTGTAAGTATGTGTACCGGGGCTTCTGTGTTGTTTCCCCTGTGTTCCTCTTGGTGTTCATGGGTACTTCTCTTCCTCCGCCTCTGATCGCTGTGGTCATGATCAGCGTGCTCGTCTTCATGGTGCTCGTCTTCATGGTGCTTGTGCTCGTGTTCGTGCTCCTTCTCCAAGCTAGGACCCAGCTTCAGGCTCCTCATGAGAGCCTCCAGGTCTACAGAGCACAAACACAAACCGCACTTCAACAAAAGCACCACCCAGGTTCACACGGGCCTCCGATACGTGTATGTGTGTCTGTGTGGAAGCGTGTCAGACATTTACCGTGGATGGTGAAATCCTCGGAGCCGATACGCTGCATGATGTAGTCCAGGAAGTAGCTCTCCTCAGGCAGGAAACGGTTTATGAAGCAGTGACCCTGCAAGGCGTGATACAGGACGCGCCCCATCACTGCACCCACCTCGATCTCACTGGCGCCTGCTGATGATGCATTCACTGCTGCCATGATGGCGCTGGGTGTAACACAGCTCTGGTTACCATGGTGATAAGGAGGATGGGGGATGGCGAGAAAGGAAATATGGGTGTAAGGAAGAGAAGAAAGTCTTGCTCATTAAATCAACCAGACAAGAGGTTGTGACATTTTTCACAATGTCTCACGTGTTTTAAAATGCAAATCTTGCAAATCTTTTTTTAAAATGAGAGTCGTTTCAGGAGATGGAGGGACTGTAACTGCTGAACACATCTATTACACTGTATTTATAATAAAGGCTGCTCAAAGCATGGAGCATAGGAATTGAATTCCATTGAATTTGCATTTAATTTCTATGGCATGAACTTAGGAGTAACAAAAGGGAGGGCGTCTCTATTAAGAGCATCAGAGCTGCAGACTGACTGAGTTAAGCTGCTGTGATTTGGCAAATCTGTCCCACAGACTGAATAAAAATACAAAAGAGTATCACAGGTTGCGGCAGTCTTTAGCTCACCTCGTTGCGTGAGGGCTTGTAGTGCTCATCGAGCCCTCGAAGCAGACTCTCCAGACCATGAGCGTCTATGCGCTCATGCTGGTGCTCCTCCTCGTGGGTGTGTGTGTCGTTGTGCGACGCCTCGTCCTCCTCGTGGTGGTGATCATGGTGCTCATGATGTGTGATTTTGTGCAGGAAATGCTCGGTCTCCTCTCCCCACCTCCCCTCTGTGACGGCGGTGCAGGCCAAGCCAGGAGAGCTCAGGTAGAGCAGAGAGCCAGCCGCTAAAGAGGAGAACTCTGACACACTGACTCGCACCTCTCCCTCCTCTGCTTCTGTTTTACTCTCCTCCTCATGGATGGAGTGATTGCTCATCAGCTGGTCGATGCTCTCCGTTAGATTGCACTACATACACACACACACACACACACACGTTCAAAAATATGTAAATATAGAGGAAATGGAAAAGCTTCTCTTGTCACTGAAGTGTTGTAAACCTTGTGGCTATGATAATCTGGATGGTAAATTATTACAGCTGTCAGACAGGATTGTGACAAAGCCATTGTGTCATATTTTTAACCCTCCTATTATGTTTGGGGCCAATGTTTAACGTCTCTAAATAAATGATTAACATCATTTTTTTTTGCTTTATATTTAATGAGTGTTCCTAATGTAATGGGTACTACTGGGTAAACATGAAATTCACATGATGATTTGTTTTCAGTGTCCTGTACACACTTTGTAACGCATCGGTTATAAATAAGAAAAATCTGTACTTAGAAATAATATAAAGCCATTAAAACACGAAAAATTTATTTTTCTTTCCAATTTTAGGTCAATCAGTGAGATTTTATGGTGATTTGCATATTTTTTCATAGTCGTGTAATAGGAATACTGGACGTATAAGTGTGGGTGGGGGGGAGTTATGTTTTATTTAAAGGGCTATTTAGGTCATCAACAAAGAAACATAAAGTACTTGACACATAAACTTTGGTAACAATTTTAGTTATAATAATTTTGTGGAGGTTTAAATTTGAAAATAATAGGAGGGTTAATTTATGTCTGAATGACAATGTTTATCTCAAAATGTGGAAAACAGCAAAGGTTCCTCTGCTGAAAAATAGCAAGTACTCATTCACTGGACCTAATAGTTGGCCTATCAGCATTCTGCCTGTTTGAAGCAAATCTATGGATTGAATTGGAGTTAATCTATATGATAATAATTTTATGGATTAACCTCTTCAGCTCCACCTCTCCCACAGTGGAGTTTGTCATCGCTGCATGGCTGGGCTTTGTTCAAACCCACAGAACTTTATTATAAATTCAAATGGAGATCCCAATGTATGGAGGACTAAAAGGGACAGAATGAAATAAATAAATACATCTTTAAATAAATACTTAAAAGTGTCATTAATTACTTAAAATGGGAATTAAATAAATAAATGTGTCATTAAATAAATAAATGTGTCATTAAATGTGTCATTAATTCATTAAAATACCAGTTCATTTAATGTAAAAACATATATATAATTATTTCATTATTTATTTAATTATTTCATGGACCGGTGTTGCAGTGCTTCATGAATTAATTTTATCTGTCAAAGTCACCCATCAAAGTCAGTGGGCGGGACTAACGTGAATCTAGCCTAATCGATTGCTTAGGTCTGAAGCCTGGAAGTCTGCCGGAGCCGGGGGAGTTTTGCTGAGAGCCTCTCCAGTTAAAGTTACTGCTTCTCTGAGTAGTTCTGGGCAACTTCTCGACATTTTGTGGCTGCACCTATCTAGCACACATCGCGCACCGCAGTAACATTTGCTCCTGCAAGTCCCCCATTTGCTTGAACCGAGTAAAGGTTGCGCCACCAAGTGTGTCAGAATATCAAATCAAATCAAATCAAATCAAGCTTTATTGTCATTAAGCTACACATACAGCAGTAGTGCACACAAAATGAGATAGATTTATTCACTTGGGATCCCCGAGTGATGGTAAAGTCAGCAGTTTAAAAGTCTAACAGCTTTCTGGAGGAAGCTGTTGCTCATTCTGGTGGTTTTGCTTTTCACCGTTTGCCTGATGGAAGCAGCTCAAAGTATTTGTGGAGCGGGGGAGAGGGAATCTGACAGTGTTCAGTGCTCTACTCCTGCAGGAATGGGATGTTTCCATGGAGCCATGTCTCCGCAAAAGCAAGCACACAGCAGTCTCTCTCCTGCGGGTGTCTCTTAGCAAGCGTAGCTCGTCCAGCTTGTTGTCGAGGGAGCGAACATTGGTCTGGAGGGGTTAGCCTTTAGCCTTTAGCCTTTAGCCTTTAGCCTGTAGCCTAGCGTGGATCCCGGCTCTCTTCCCCCTCATTTGTTTACGTTTGCACCGCTTGCGCTCCCTCCTCTCCCTGGTGACTGCCGGTGTAGACGCAGGTAAAATCCCGTGCTGGCGTAGTGTGTCCACATCAAAGCAGAGAGCCTCAGTTCTTGCAGCATGCTTTACCCTGATGTTTAGTAAAGTCTCTCGGCTGTAGGTTATGCAACCTGAGCGTCTGGGTTAAGCAAAACAGTTAAAAACTTTCACTCTAGAATGTGTTTACTTGCTCTGCATCAATCGATTATCTGAAGTCGATCTGTCTTGGCTTGCTGTGCTGGGTAACCAATCAGGTGTTAGGATCCGCCCACTGACTTTGATGGGTGAGTTTGACAGATAAAATTAATTCATGAAGCACTGCAACACCGGTCCATGAAATAATTAAATAAATAATGAAATAATTATATATATGTTTTTACATTAAATGAACTGGTATTTTAATGAATTAATGACACATTTAATGACACATTTATTTATTTAATGACACATTTATTTATTTAATTCCCATTTTAAGTAATTAATGACACTTTTAAGTATTTATTTAAAGATGTATTTATTTATTTCATTCTGTCCCTTTTAGTCCTCCATACCAATGTTTCCAAAGACACCAAATATTACCTGCTCAATTACAGAGCAATGCGTATTAAATTATACATAAGAAATCTATTTTTTTTTTAAATTTAATTTAATGGTGCAACAATAAAACAATGGCATCTTTGGTTTGAATATTTCACTCAATGTCAGCAGATTCAGAATATATAGGTGCCATGTTCATGCAATATGAAAAAATCTAACTTTGAAACAACTTAAGGAAAATTTTTAAATTGAAATCTGAATGAATATGTGTCCCGAGGTCAGGAATTATTAAACAACAAGGCATTCTCCTTTCAGGGGAGAGGAGGAGGCGAGGTGACAAGACCTAATGGGAGGATTTTTAACTGCTGAGACACAGGCTTTTCTGTGCCAGAGAACGAGAAAGAGCAATGATGATGAGGAAACAGAGGCAGCTCGCCCTGTTTACTGATAACATGTGGCTCTTTTAACTCAGAAATTATTGCACAGAGAAGAGAGAGAAAAATATCACTGACACGATTCCTCATCCCACTACTGAGGCTCACCCACCCAACTCTGACACAAACACACCCGCACAACTAATCCATTGTTGTACAACATTAAATTACAACAAAGGATTACAAAAAAGAATTCATAATTTTTTAAGATGATACATTGTTGTATTAAATAGGCTATAGCATGACACATATCAGACAGCATAACATGCAACAAATGCTGTGAATGCACACAGTAAGCAATGTCACAATGACACACTAACTTGACAAAAACAACATTTTCAACATATCACTGTCACAGGAGAGTGTTCCCACCTGCTTCAAGACAGCCACCATTATCCCTGTGCCTAAAAAGTCTGCAGTGTCTAATCTAAATGACTACCGCCCTGTGGCACTCACCCCCATCCTGATGAAGTGCTTTGAGAAACTGGTTCTCCAGCACATAAAGAACAACATCCCTGCCAGTCTGGACCCTAAGCAGTTTGCATTCAGAACCAACAGATCCACAGAGGATGCCATATCCACTGCTCTCCATTCAGTCTTCACTCACCTGGAGAAAAGCAGCACCTACATCAGAATGCTGTTTGTTGACTTCAGCTCAGCTTTCAACACAATCTCCCCCATGAAGCTGATTGGAAAACTGAACACTCTGGGCATCAGTACCACTCTCTGCAATTGGATACTGGACTTCCTCACAAACAGACCCCAGTCAGTTCGGATTGGCAGTCTCTCCTCCCCCACTCTAGTGCTCAACACCGGAGCGCCCCAGGGCTGTGTGCTCAGCCCCCTCCTGTTCACGCTGTACACCCACGACTGCAACCCCCGACATGGAGAGAACTCTATTGTGAAGTTCGCAGATGACACCACCATCATCGGCCGGATTTCCAACAATGATGAGTTCTCATATCGGGAGGAAATCAACCATCTTGCAAAATGGTGCACAGACAACAACCTTCTGCTCAACGTCAGCAAAACTAAAGAGCTGATAGTTGATTTTCGAAAAAAAGAGGCAAAGACACACAACCCTGTCTACATCAATGGAGCTGAGGTGGAGCAAGTGTGCAGTTTTAAGTTCCTGGGAATCAACATAACAGAGAACCTAACATGGACTTCACATATCTCTGCCCTGGTTAAAAAGGCCCAGAAACGGCTGTATTTCGTAAGGAAACCTAAGAAAGCAAAATTCCCACACCAAGTTCTTGTCAGCTTCTACAGAGGAGCGATTGAAAGCATCCTGACTGGAAACATCACAAACCGGCATGGGATGTGCACTGCCCAGGACAGGAAGACTCTGCAACAAGTGATTAAAACTGCCCAAAACATCATTGGCACCCATCTACCAAGCATCAGTGATATCGGGGAGGTGAGGTGCCTGCGCAGAGCCAAAAGGATCCTAAAAGACAACACCCACTCCAGCCACATCCTGTTCACCCTGCTGCCGTCAGGCAAAAGATACAGAAGTATTCGCTGCCGTACAACCAGACTTCAGAGCAGCTTCTTCCCTCAGGCTGTGAGACTACTAAATGCACCATCTGCACTCCTCCATGTTTAATAATTTTATTTTCTATACAATCAATTAATCAATCAAGAGGGAACCACACTTTAATTTCATTATTCAACCTGTTGTATAATGACAAATAAACTTCCTTGTATCCTTGTAAAATTTTACTTTAGCTCATCAGAATTGTGGTTTTTATTAGCCTACGTCTATTTTAAGTTTAAGTTTAACTACCTTTTACACTCACTGACCTACAATAAATGTTATATCACTGCTGGTTCCATCAGTTGATAGACAGAAGATATGACCAGCCATGATCTACTCGGTCACTTCCATATCCTGTTTGATCTCTATACATCTGTGGTGATTTTTACATTTTTGTCATGCATTATTCTACATTAGATGGCAGATTATTAGCTCCTAATGTGTGTTCAATCAGATCTGTGCTCTGGGCCATCGTGCTGTTTTTATCTCGTCACTTTCTTTCATAGTCAGTTATATTACTGCTCACCCTCACAGTAGACATTATCAGACATGTTCTGTTCTTGCACACAATAACAAGTCCAAGGACTCCATTCACAAGATAAAAAGGTTTGGTCCCTTCTCTGGAACTACGACTGCAGAGCAGTAGCGGCGCCAGGATTTTGTGAATGGGTGGGCCTACAGAGAAAACGGGTGGGCCAATAAAAAAAATAAATAAAAAAATAAATAAAAAGAAGGGAAAAACACAGCACCGCACTGCCACCTGCATTACAGCAGCCCTGTCTGCACCTGAGTGGCTATTGTGTCGCTGTCCTCACCTCAGTGCTGAAGTGGACAAAGACCTATAACTCAGCAGACTTCATTTCTCTCTCTCAGTTATTGACTAGGCTACACAAAACTGCAAACGGTAATATCTCTTTGGGGGTTTTGTCTCTCTCTCTCCCTCTCTCCATTTATTTAACCAACCAAGCTACACTGTTACAACATACTCGGATCGAACAGAAAGTGCAACATTATACAACGGATAAAACGCACACACAGCATAAAAAGGTCCAAGTTATTTTGGTGACATGACGCTGGGTCGGGGAACTTGTGACGTGCTAGGCTGCTGCTGAACCCTGCCTCCTATAACACATAAAACGCCATCATAAGTTACCTTTGTCTGCTGCCAATAGTTTTCCTCCCAGAAAACGTGCAGACAGACAAACAGACAGACACACTGCCGTTAACATTACTTGCCTTTCTCTTTCCCTTGCTGACATGACTGTGAGGGGATGGATGAAGGAGGAAGAGGAGGAGGAGGAGGAGGAGGAGGACTAGCGTTGCTTTGGGAGCGGGGCCGGACGGCTGAGCTCACCGCTAAACTAGCACTCGCAACATTTAAATCAAGAGGTGGAATGGCCGCAGGAGTTTCCTCCTGCTCAACACGGTGTCGTTTGGTGAAAAAGCCAAGTAAGCTGCTCTGTTTCACCATAATAAATTCCATCTCCGTCTCTCTTTTTTCTCTTTACCTGTACACATTTCTTTCTTCCTGAGTCTGGGTGGGACCGTTTGCGCGCAAACTTAACTCATTCATTTCATTGGGTCACATACTGATGACGCAGCCTGGGGGCGGGCACTCACGTATGACAGAAAGCTGCTGATTGACTGAGAAGCTAGCTTCACATGAGCTCTGCTAAAACTGGAAATAGGATGACCATTTTAATCCCGAAAACATATTCTTCTGATTGGGTGGGCCTGGCTCAAAATGGGTGGGCCCATTGCTGGCGGCGCCTATGCTGCATAGCCATAATGGCTGCCAGAGAGGACAGAAACACCTGGACTGTGCAGATCTAAAGCTGTGAGTGCGAGGACTGGTCGAGGAGCCAAGATGGACAGCACACTGCCTGTGATTCTGTGGCTTTCTGACAGGGCAAACTAACTCAATAGTAATAAAATAATAATATTAACAATTAATGGGGCATTTTGTTATTATTAACTAATTTGCAGCACTGTGTGAGTGTATTTGTGTGCCTGTTTTTGTGTTCAGTGCTCAGTGATCAGTGGGTTCAACAGGGACTCAAAACAAGGACATTTGCTTTAACTTGAATCCTGTTCATCAATATCAAATAAACAAACCAGGAGAGAATGTTTTCCTAGTAAAAAAAATTTCCAGCTTTTGGGAAGCAGAACACATCTCTTGTTAAATAGCTTGTAAGGCTGTTTGTCCCGCTGGCAGATGTGCATTATCATTAGGCTACAGTTCATCGAGTTACAGCAACATGACCGCACACTGCTGTGCTCAAGCTTATTGCTTATAGAAAAGTCAAATCCACAAGCTACTGCGGATTGCATAAAAATTAATAACACGGCATTTTCCAGATGAGATCCTACAGTGATCAGAGGGTTTTCAGTTGCTTACACAAACTATTTTCAAGAGGGGAAAAATCACTATCAGTGCAGCGCCCTCACTGCAGGAAAGCGGCCAGGCGCGCAACAGGTGCGCACTGCACACCTGAGGACTGTAATAAGCCTAAGCGATTAGGCTATTTTATTTCTCACAGCGTTTGGTTTCTGGAACATATGAACATTTTGATCACAGACGCACATTTGATAAGAGTTTTTAGTCGGACCCAAAGAGCCTTATCTAACTAGAGCCTGCATTTATTTACACTGTAACAAATTACTGTTTTTTTACGGTGGGTTTACAACAGTATCCTACTGTATTTTACAATAATTGAAAAAATACTGTTAAATAGTCATCCCTCACATGTAAATTAACAGTAAAATCAGTCAGTTAACAATAACCGTAGATAACTGTAATTTAACAGCATTAAACAGTATTTTCTGTCAAGCAGTGGAGACAGGTGCTGCTGTATGATCCCTTCTCAAGTCCAGTCACTATCTTTCAGCATCTTACTGATGATTGTGGGCTTATGTTTCTTTTCTTTTTTTGATGATAGCACTTCGTTATTGATCAAACTCCTCATTTTTGAGTGACAAGATGTAGCCTAGCCTAACTGGCTATTCCTGCACTTGACTTTCTGGAAAACGGTGTTAGAGTGAGTGTTCTTCTTTGTCAGTTCTGGTTCTTGGTTCTTGAAAACAGCGTCAGAGTGAGTAATCACACTGTCCACTCCGTGCTACGCTGCTTCTCCGTGTCCTCCGCTAGCTTAACACACTGCCATATACTATAAAATTACCATTTTTCATAGCTATCCAGTGGCGTGGTTCAGGAGGTAGAGCGGTCGTCCGGTAACCAGAGGGTTCCCGGTTCAATCCCCAGCTCTTCCAGAGTGTGTCGAAGTGTCCTTGAGCAAGATACTGACTCTGTCCTGATGGACAGTTAGGCGCCTTGCATGGCAGCCTCTGCCATCAGTGTGTGAATGGGTGAATATAAGGCAAAACAGTGTAAAGCGCTTTGAGTGGTAAGTAGCCTAGAAAGCATTATAGAAATACAGTCCATTTACCATTTTACTGTCATGTAGCCTACTGTTATCCAAAAAACGGAATTATACTGTTTGATAAATTACGGTAGATGCGCTGTAAAATTACTATAACCCTGTAATCCTACTGTCATGTGCTGTACTCCAAAAAACGGTATTATACTGTTAGATAAATTATGGTAGATGCGCTGTAAAATTACCATAACACCCACCGTTATCCTACAATCATATACTGTAATCCAAAATACGGTAATATACTGTTAAAATAAATAACAATAGATTGATTGTAAAATAACAGTAAAATACTGGCGTCCCTGCTGCCAGTATTTTACTGTTATTTTACAGTGAAATTCCTTACAGTGTAATAAAGCTTACCTTTTCACACGACACTTCACCGCACTGCACACGCTTCTCCAGTATATTAAAAACAGAGCGAAGAGCCCCCTGAGTCAAACACTGTTGACCCGGCAACATCATGGCGAGCACATCTCTGTAGGCCTGCTCCACGGCAGGGGAGCCCGATACGGAACCGAGCGAACCCAAACCGGCAATTAGAGAGAGGAGCACCGCGGAGCAAAACATTTCTAAAATTTCCCTCGAACTACTACTGTCTTAAAAAAAAAAAACAAAAAAACTTTAACTTAAAAAAATAATAAAAGGAGATTTAACAGTGACCACAGAGGCCTGACGGAGTCCCAAGGAGACTCAATCTTTGTGTCACATCCAAGCACACACACCCACTTTGGCACATTCAGACCTGAGCTTACAGGTTTTATCAGTTTAAAACCACTGGAGTTCCGCTGGGCCTGCACTCTTCACTGTGATTGGCTGAGACGTGGCTCGTGCTGCCCTATACCTGTTCATTACTTAGGAACCCACTGTCACCTATACAGGTGGGAGGCAGCACAGTATAGCTGCATGGTGGCTACATACAGATTGAATGGGTGGGTTCGTTCAGTGTAAATGGGTGGATACTTTCAGATTTGTAATTGCATTTGTTTGCATGGAATGTGCTTTGTAGATGAAGCTTGATTAAATTTGGTTTGGTTGTGGGTTGTTATACTGACTTTTTTTCTTTTTTTTCTTTTTTTTTTAAATTTTATTTCTATTATTATTTCTTTTGCAAGCACTTGGAAATCAACAGCATCACCAAAAACATGTCCACTTTGACTGCTAAACAGCTCATTCATTTTTTCTATTTTCCATCTTTTGGCCCCAAAATGTCACCTGCCATGTCGCAGGGTATTTTTTGAGGGTTTCTCTTTGCATTACAAATAGCTACAGCTGGTTTATGTTCAACTGTAGGGTATTCATCAATGATGAGGTCAAAAACAAAAACTAAAAAAAATTGTGAGTGAGCATATCAGATAGACAGTACTATTTCTCTCATGTCATTATAATTAGTTTCCCTTATGTGCATCTCCCTTTTATCACTGAAGTTAGGAAGCTAGTTAAGGACTGTTAATTCTATTTAATTATGTCATTGGGGACTAAGCTAATTTCTCTCTCTCTCTCTCTCTCTCTCTCTCTCTCTCTCTCTCTCTCTCTCTCTCTCTCTCTCTCTCTCTCTATATATATATATATATATGTGTGTGTGTGTATGTATATATATACACATATATATAAATATATATAAGCTCACTGTTTGAGTATTGATACTTAACAGCTGAGAGTATTTACACTGTTCTGCTGTATCTGCAGCAGCTACAGTGAATCCAGCTGAAACACTGTATATGCAGAAAATTTAACATTAAGGTTACTTTATTGTCTTCCATAGGAGAAAAATTGTCTTGGATTAAGGGAATTGCTGCATCAGAAAAAGAGCAAATGAGACAACACTAACTACTTTGAACTCCAAGCTGCAGACGTATCTATTTTCCATTGGTTTTTAATAAATTTCCTTTTAAATCAAGCTAATTTTTTTTACAAGTTGAACAGCTTTGTATTCAGATAAATCATAGAGATTAGAGATAAATTAAACTGTGATGAAGATAAAATGACACTCATGTCTTTTATCTAAAAGGTAAGTATACACTGCGCAGGTCCCTCAGTGCTGCGAGTGGCTGCACACTCTGCTAACCAATCAAATTCAGCTCCTGCCGGGGGGATGAAAAATACACCAAGGTGTTAACAAAATGCCACACCCAAAATAGCACTGGATGGTCATAAATTTTCCTGTAAACATTCCTTGTGCACCTTGTGTCAGTGTCTCACTGCCAATGTCTCAGTCAAAAGAACTTCCTCAATTAACTTTCCCAGTCATGTAAGGTTACCTCTTTGTTTGACTTAGTGTCCTGTAAATCCTGTAAATCACTGGTTTAATCATCTGCTTCTCATTTCAGGTCTAGTCACTGTCCTGGTTGTACAATTTTGACTGACAGCACCTTAAATTAAAAAAAAAAAAATGCAAGTCATGTGGTTACACAAGTTGACCAAGTAATACTAAGACGGGACAAACATAGATATGAAACAATAAAACACTGTTGCCCACAGTACAAATACTGAATTACAGGAAATTTTGTATTTACCGAAAGCAAAAGGTGTTACAGGAAATCAGATGACCCCCATCAGATTACATATGAAGGGCAACCCCCTGTTTAGTGCTGGTGGAAAAATGCTCTCTAATGAGATATGGATAAGCCACAATATATAGAGCCTCGTTCAAATCGTAAATAATCAACGAGCTTCAACAAGCTCAAAACCAAATTTGCTGACACCTGCTTTTTCCAGTATTTACAGTTCAAATCAATTTTGGAGAAATACAAAACTGGTGATTTAATATCGGCCTCGGAGGGGGAAAGAGATACAAAGTTAAAAGAAATCACTAGAAACAGTGGCACAATATCTAAATTATATAAGTTTATTCATACATCCCCTGCTAGCATCATGGATAAAATCAAATTACAATGGGAACAAGATCTGGGGAAAAACATAACAGCACAACAGTGGGGCGGCATAATGCAGCACCCAAACGCTGCATCTAGATGTGTCAGATACAAACTTATTCTGCTGAAACTCCTGCATTGTGTCTATATCACACCACTAAAGCTGAAGAAGATGGATCCAGACACATCTGATGCATGCTGGCATGGCTGTAGAGAAAGAGGAACAATTATGCATATGCTATGGGATTGCCCAGAAGTAAAAAGGTTGTGGGAAGGAGTGCACAATGCATTAAGTAAGAAAACAAATGTTAATATATCTGTATCCCCAGAGATCTGTTTGCTGAGGATAGACGTGGGTGGAGTCAGATCCTCAGCAACACAGCGTCTCTTTACACTGGCCTTTCTTTCGATAAAAAGAATCATACTAATGAACTGGAAAGTAAGGAAACCGAATTGTTTTTGCCTGGAGCGCTGGCTGGAGGACTTTGTGGAGTTGGTGCTGATGGAGAGTGCTGCTGCATCACTGCAGGGTTTCTGTAGGGATGATGCCATGACTGATATATGGCCCTCCATTCAGAACTATATAAGAAAGAGACACCCTTCCATTTAATGACTTCTTCCTAATTTTACAGCTTGTTCCCTTAAAGCGGGAAAAAAAAGACAGATTTTTGTCCTCTGCCAATCTGTATCACTCTGACATGTTTTGTTTTGTCTGGTTTTGTGCGGTAAGTCTTTTGTCCTTGTCCAGATTAGTGTCAGTACTGTGTGGTGGTATTGTTTGTTTTGTATGTCTTTAAAAATATGAATTTAAAAAAAAAAAAAAGATTACATAAGAAGGGCAAATAATGATGGCTTTATGATGTTCTTTTTCCATGTGAAACAAACGTATAAAGAAAATGGGTTCCAGTGATGCATTCCTGGACTTCCCCTTATTGGCAAACTTAGTGCAGATTTGCAGCTGGAGTGACATCACTACATGTGTGTGACTGTCTGTATGTACAAGTATGACATGGACAATCACATCACTACCACTTCACCACTGTAACTGCCTGCTGCCTTGCAGTGGGTGCTGGTTATGTCTGCATTTTGCACAGGCGCCCTCATGCTTTTACTGTTGAAAATAATCTGCTCAACACTTAAAAATGCGCAAACTGACAGATAGAAACAACACTGGAAAAACACTTCAATGAATTTGAGGATCATTCTTCGTAAATGCGGCAAAATAGTTCTTACAGTGTGCAATCTGAATAAATGTAAGGCTGTAGACATTATTTCTTCTGTTGAGCAGTTAGTTAGGAGTTATTTCTAATCAGTTTTGCTCTACAAAGCTTTCCTGTTGCTTGCCTGCCTGCCTGAAAAACAAATTGGGGAAAGTCTCCCATACTGCATTAGGACCAGAATGCCATGTGGTGGCAGCTGCGGTCAGGGTTGGAGTGGGACTCATTTTCAGGCCTGGAGTTTCATGCCTCAGACCGGCCCACTTTAGATCACGACCTATTATTATTAAAATCATGTAATTATAACCTTACATGTTAAGTCTACTCCCTTTCAATTGTGGGCTTTGTGTATTTACTTTCTTACTTTTAATGATAAAAAATATAACAGGTCACTACTATCGTTTGGGTATAGAAAGTGGTTATACTGGAACTAATGCTTGCTTGTTCACACACTCTGTTACAACAGCTCACCTGTTCCTTCCATACTGACAGGAGCAATCCCCCCATCACTACTCGCTCCTGGCTCTGCTTCTGACACCAAATCACATTTTAAAATTTGTCATAATTCTCTGCACTAATCTCCCCTTTTTACAAACCCTTCTGATCAATTCAGGTCAGTTTAATTAATATAGTGCTGAATCATCTAGCATCTCAGGACACTTTTCATATAGAGCAGGTCTACACCATACTCTTTATTATATTAATTCTAATAATATTCACTCAATGAGCAATCCTACCTGCCCATTTTGGACTTGTGGGCTCATGCCAGGTGCTTGGTGCTGGATCTTGCTTCTGACTCTGAGGGGCTACAAGACAAAGTTTCTCAGTTTCTTATGTGGCGTTGCATAATACTATTATTTAAATTATATAACATTATGTTATATGCCACAACACCACACAATTCATTGACTTGATAATTACCGTAATTAACTTGAACGGTGGTTTGCAGGCAAAGTTCAACATCTTGGCTCATAACCATTCAAGACTCAAATGTGGACTATAGTTTGAGATGCGGCAAATATAAAAGGTTAAAAAAAAAAAAAAAGACCTTGTGTCCTGTAAATCCTGTAAATTACTGGTTTAATCCACCTGCTTCTCATTTTGGGTCTAGTTCAGGGGTGTCAAACTCGTGCCATGGAGGGCCAAGAGGCTGCAGGTTTTCATTCCAACCAACAACTCCACCAGGTGATTTCACTGATCACCCTACCTCGAAACAGAGAGGCGGGACTAATCAGTGAAATCACCTGGTGGAGTTGTTGGTTGGAATGAAAACCTGCAGCCTCTTGGCCCTCCATGGCACGAGTTTGACACCCCTGGTCTAGTTACTGTCCCGGTTGTACAATTTTGACTGACAGCACCTTAAATAAAAAAAAAAAAAAAAATGCAAGGCATGTGGTTACACCAGTTGACCAAGTACTACTGAGATGGGACAAACATAGATATGAAACAATAAAACACTGTGTTTTACAGGAAATCAGATGACTGCCATCAGATTGCATAAGAAGGGCAAATAACAATGATGGCTTTATGATGTTCTTTTTCCATGTGAAACAAACGTATAAAGAAAATGGGTTCCAGTGATGCATTCCTGGACTTCAACTTTTTGGCAAACTTAGTGCAGATTTGCAGCTGGAGTGACATCACTACATGTGTGTGACTGTCTGTATGTACAAGTATGACATGGACAATCACATCACTACCACTTCACCACTGTAACTGCCTGCTTGCCTGTCTGACTGAAAAACAAATTGGGGAATGTCTTCCATACTGCATTAGGACCAGAATGTCATGTGGTCACATAACAGAAATATTTGAATTGTGGAAGAACCGACAGCGCCCTCTAGTGGGATTACATGTCACATGAGCATACTTGTGTGACTGAGGACATATCGGCTATGAATGGCATCAACATTTTCACAGTTTTAAGGGTGGTTACAGGTTGGAAAACATTTTTTCCCACTCGGTTGGACCCAAATGCAAAACACAGATGACCAACAGATGAATGAGGTTTATTGTTGGTTTGTGTGGAGTGGAGATGGCAGAGGAGAGGAGGGAGGAGGCTGACTGGCAAGGCTTGGAAACCGAGGGATGAATGAGGGTGTGTGGCTGGCTGGCTGGCTCGCTGGTGTGGCTTAAAGGCTCAAAGGTGAGGAGGTTTCAGGAAGAACAGCAGGTCGGTGAGTTGTGGTCCTGGGACACAAGAGAGGCAAGGCAGCATGAAACACAAGAAACAGCATGAAGAGAAGTGAGCAGGCCTGAGAGTATCAGTGGCAGAGACAACAACAACAAACAGGGAGAGACAGATATAGGAGCAGCAAAACACAAAAGATTGGGAAATCCAAGAAACAACACTTCTATAACATACACAATGATGAGATAATGTCTTTATGCAAATTCTCCAAATGTTTCAAAGACACTGGCTCTGTTTAGGTTATAAGCAGGATCCTCACCTCAGTGACAAAAAGAGAAACCTCAGCTGGACTTTTTACACCTCAGGGGTGACTGCATCCTACAGGAGGAAAGTTAATGTCTTTGAACAGTGCCTTAAAACACCACTGGGCAGAAGAATTATGGTATATAGTTTAGTTTGAAAATAGTTCAACTAAAAATGGTCCTCTAGCACTGATTGTTTCTCAAATCTAAAAGCATTGGTCATCTAACCAATAAAGATGCTCCTTGTGTTAGAAATCAGTTCCAAATCTTAAGTTAGAGAGAAATTTCTAAAATGGTCATGAAATGCCACAGTACCTGTGTATAGTGTATACTGAAGTACTTTAGACTATGAGTGTTGACACTATAATGCTCGAGTTTGTGTGTGTATGTGTTTCTGTATTTGACCACTAGATGGCGCAGCTCTGTAATATATCTCCATTTAAACCTGTGAGTCGTCCAGTTTGGTGAAACCTACAAATGTTTGCAAAAAATGTATCAAATAAATAAATTAAAAAAATGCATGTATCTTAAAAATGTCTTTATTTGCTTAAATTATAAAATGTGCCTTTTGTTTTGCCTTTTTAGGCCATATAGTACAATATAGATCCAAAAAAGAAAACAAAAAAACAAAAAACAAATGCAAGCAACCAGTGAATAAATTGCAACAGTAAAGGAACTTATGGTATTCCTGCATGAGAACTGCTCGAAAAATGTAAAAAACAAACAAACAAACAAACAAACAAACAAACAAACAAACAAACAAACAAAAAGGGCTAAGAAGAGAGAGATAAGGCTTTTTATGAGAGTAAATTAGATTGAACACAAGGAGATGCTGAAGACTTGTCATTTTAAAATCATGAAATCTTGTTTTGAACACTGAACTGAAGCTGCTGTAACACTCCCAGGTTTACCCACTTTGCCACAGTTAAGTCAAAATTTGCTCTGAATATGCCCAAAATGTCTACCAATTGGATTTGGTTATTAGTTGGAGCAATTCTCTATAACGTTTGGACTGAAAAATATTTAAAGGGGGGAAAAAAAATATTCCTATTGTCTTTTCCTTGATCTTTTTGAGTCACTTTGGACCAGGGTGTTATCTTAATAAAATATGAACTGCAGTCCCGTCACAAGTCTCTCACTGTCTCTCCACAAATCACTGAAGAGGAAAACATTTAGATGATTGGCCACACACCAGTTCACACATCCGCACAGACAGAAACACACACACACACACACACACACACACACACACACACACACACACACACACACAGTCACGCAAGCTCGCTTAAAGCCTGGGACCCGGGACATCTGCACACACACACACACACACACACACACACACACTCATGTACAGCAGTGGTGACCCCCCGCACTGCTAATCCTTGAGACTAAACACACTTTGTCCAATGACCTGTTTTTACACGCCCATTGTCATGTCACTCTGTGTTATGTTGTCTGTCATATGAACCTGTAGATGTTCTCAACACGCTCATCAAGTCTGCTGCGACACACACACACACACACACACACACACACATGCACTTTCTCTCTTGGGTCACTAGTTTATGTTTATATCTGTCATGTACACCTGTGGACGTTCTCAAATCACACACTCTGTTCTTAATACACTCAGTTCAGTGACACAAAGACAGGCAAATACTGCATATGGGCAGGAGTATGCATGCATGCATGAAAACACACACACACACACACACACACACACACACAGTGAAGAATGATTAATTACTGTGTATTTGCTGAGAAAATATTTACTAAAATGTGTTCAGAAGCTTACAGAACTCTGAGCTTCACTTTCTGGTTTGAAGCAACCATGAAGATCAGAGGACCATCCTGGATAAAGAATTTGGTCTTAATACAGTACTTACAGCCATTTAGTCATCTCTCTCTCTTTCACACACACACACACACACACACACAGACACACACAGACACACACAGACACACACACACACACACACACACACACATGCTCGCTGGCCCCAGCCCTACTTTCGGAGTCCCTTCTTTCTGCGGCTGATGTTTCCATTACGGAAATAAAAGCATGACGGCTAATCCAGTTATATGTTCCCTGGACGACACACACACCCACTCACACACGTACACACACTCACTTGAGCGCATGTTGGCCTGCGTGCACACAAAAACACACAGGCATGGACACACACAGGCGTGCATGCTTGTGCGCACACACAAACACACAGGGGTGCAAAGGAGATGCACACAGACACATGCTGTAAGTGGACACAGACACACACTTCTGTGCAACACACACACACACACACACACACACACACACACACACACACACACGCCCACAAACACTGGGGGTCATACGATTGAAGCAAGACCCCCTGTTGTGAAAAAGTCAAAAGGAGCTTCCGCTTAGGTTTGGAAATAAATACCAAACATTGGTAATCCACACACACACACACACACACACACACACACACACACACACACACACACACATGCGCGTACACAGAGTTCCACACACAGTTTCACATACACTGACAAAGAGAGACCCAAATACAACAAACAAGCACACACAGATGAGAAAATACGCACAAATGGATGCACACACTACACACACACACACACACACACACACACACTGGTAATCTCCCAAGACAATTTCCCGCAGAGCTACACATCCTTCCTACAGAGTCAGAGGAGAGATGGAGGGACGAGGGGATTGAGGGGAGGAAGCAAGACTTTTCTTAGATCTGATCCTGCCTGCAACCTTTTTTATTCCACGTCTGTTCCCTGAAAAATTATTCGTATTCATATTATTAATACTATTATTTTCCAAATCTAGGATTTGAGGTGTTTCATTAGCTGGATTGTGACCCACGCCATGTGCATGATTTTAATCTGACACACACAGCCAGCACAGCACTCCCTTTCTCTTTCCTTGATTTTAATACAATTGCTGTTTTTCTTTTTTCATAGTAAGCGTAGAACAAAATGTGTGTATTCCTGTTCTGGGTGCCGATGACCTTATCAACAATAATGATAATCTAAGTGTCCGTACAGTATTTATTTTCTTCATACTCCACTTTGGTTGTCAACATTTACCATAATCTCTCTTGGTCCTTCTCAAGGTTTCCTCCCCTTTTTTCCTAAATGACATTTTTAGTAAAAGTTGCTCTCAGTGAAGATCTGAAGTTTTGTGAGTGTTGGCTTCAAGGTTAACTGTAGTGATGTTTTGCCAAAGCACGGCTGAAGACAATGAAAATACTAATTCAAACAAAGATTAACTCAGCGTAAGTGTGGAGAAATTTAAAGGGTTAAAGTAAGCCTTACACTAGCATCGGAGGTAAAGTAAGAGACTGTATAGAAGACAGGATCCACTGGTTGATCAGTTCAGGAAATGGGAAAAAATCAACTAAACAATCTAAAATGGGAGAGTAAAATGGCAAGTATTTTTGTGTATATGTCTTTTTATTCTTTGGTTGTCCCTTTTGTCGTGGCAAGGAGTGACGTATTTAGCTCAGGTGTAATATTCAGCTTTCGGTGGGCATTTGACATGAAGAATAAAGACTGTGCAAATAAACTTGACTTGATTTTCCATGATTTTCAGCATTTACAGCAACATTTGTGGCAGATCAGAAAAAAAAATCCTGACCTTTCCCATTTTTATAGCAGAGTAAGATCACGTCCACAAATTGATGAGGGCCGCAAGTTTCCTGCTTAGATGACTGATGTGCTGCTAAACCTTTTTTTTTTTTTTTTTTAAATAACATTGATTTTACTTATTTGTGAGTGTAAATGGGAAGAGACTTAGAGTCGTGTGTTCAAATCTGTGTTTCTGATGAAAACGGAAAAATTGCCGTTCATGTATGGCGTCATTTCAGATTTAGGGCTTTTCTCAAAAGCTTTAAATGTTTAGATTTAAATCAATGGAAGAGGAAGCAGGTGTGGTAGGAAGGAAGGAGGGAGTGGTAGAGAGTGATTTGTAGAAAGGGAGAGAGAGAGAGAGATAGAGGGGAGAAGGTAAAACTATGTCCTACATGCATGGACACTCAGGTCATCCCATGTAATTATGCCATTCACACACACACACACACACACACACACACACACACACACACACACACGTGCCATTGTTAT
>NC_043990.1:14377198-14387198 GCF_902150065.1 Myripristis murdjan
AACTTCCAGTGAACTTCTGGTGGCTAATGAACTAATTTCCCTGCTAAATTCAAACAGTCGATGTTTTGTTGTTGTTCCTGAGATTGTTAGGCGACTTGGTAACTGTTTGGTCTATGAGACATCAGGACTTCATGTGCTGAAGTGATACTAATTTTATTTATAGGTCATTATTACGGTTGTACAGTTTCTCTGCTTGGCTGCACTTGACTTGACACCGCACTGCATGAACTTTAGTCATGTGACATTTCCTTTTAACCTTTTGGACAAAGCAGGCTCATATCAAGAAATGTTCCCAAGTAGGCATGCCTCCCCTCCCTTTCTCTGCATTGATTTGTAATTTTTATCTCAAGACCACAAGAATTACACCCTGCTTGAAAATTAGGGTATAGATATGGTGATGCTGAGCTGGTGAACTCAGACAGGCTGGAGACAAGAACTGAGGCAAGAGTAGTATTTTTTATTTTGAAGGCAGGGGAGATGGGTTTGCTGAGCCAAACAAAGACCAGAGAGCAGAGTGGACCAGGTCCAGAGCTAAATCCAGAGAAAGGCTGAGCTGAGCCGAGCCAAGCAGAGGATCCAAAGAGCGGAGGGGTGGGTGTCGAACCGAGCTGAGTCCGGGTTGGCGAGCAGGACAGACGAGACGAGATCAGGAGCTGAAGGCAGGGGCCGGAGTCAGAGCAGATGAGAGGAGACACAGGTTCATTTTTGGAGGTTACAGGTAACAAGCAAACTTTTAGGATGCAGGCAAGAACGTCTGGAGGCACAGACAGACAGGCTGGCTGCAGAAACTACAAACTAGCACAGTGAATGTGGCTGAACTGGGTGTATAAAGACATCTTGATTGCTGGGTGAGGTGCAGCTGGTGGTGCTTGGCTCTGACACACCTCCAACACACCTGTCTCCACTCAGACAATCACACACACACACACACACAAACACACACACAGGGAGAGAGAGGGAGAGATTGACTGGAGAAGTGGCTACAAAGTTTCAGGTAGAAGTGGAGGGAGAGGAGCCACATGTGACAGGTATATTGTTTTAAGAGCTCATGACGTGGGAAGAGAGAAGTTTCGGCATACTGTGACCCACTACAGTGCTGAGCTGTGTGTGTGTGTGTGTGTGTGTGTGTGTGTGTGTGTGTGTGTGTGGAGAGGGAGACATGTTTCTTTTGTTAAATGCATTACCAGTGCTTGTAGTATCTAGTATTTGTCAGGGAACCTCAAACGTTCACAGATCTGGTCACCCTACCAAAGTAGTTATCCAGCACCGTGCCCCACTGTCTATGGTAAGACTGGGACAGAATATTTAAATATTGGTATAGTAGATCACGATGATTCCTCTTGTTAGTAATTAGCGATACACTTGTGCCAAGTATCGATATTTGAATTTTCAGCGTCATTTGCACAGACGCACATTTGAGCTCCTATGAGGCGCATTTGTTCCCTGCCTTTAGGTGTTTTAACTGGAACTGTTCTGTCATGTTCATGCTGCAGTTTCTGTGCATATTAAAACACTGAAAAAAACACGACTGATTCTTCCTTCATCATGATGCATCATAGCTGATTATGTTACACTATATCACATATCACAGAATCACCTGTAGTACTACCAGCGTTATATTGTGGTTAAAATATCATAGTGTTGTAGTAGTTTGTAGTACTGAATCCATGCCACTGTCACGCATCTTGACAGTGTTTCCTTTTAAACACATAACAGAAATTGTTGCCCAGGAAGTAGACAGGCACTATATGGCTGAGGTGTGAGCACTGCAGAAGCACCGAGGACACCCCAGTGCATTCTGGGCCCGAACCAGAAGCAAATGAAAGCCCTGGCTCGCCTCATTACGCCCGCCTTGAGCCCGACCACAGACAAGCAGTAATGAGGAGCAGGACAACCAGTCATTAGGCTTAATTGTAGGAATGGGGTAGAGCCGCCATGTGGCTTCCTGGTTGTTATGTTGTAAACCTCAATGAGAAAAAGCTAAACTCCTCCATGGGAAAACCGATACAGAGTTACATGTCAGAAGAGGCTGAATTAAACATGACATGGATCTCATTCTCAAATAAAATGATTGTCCTGATTGCTTAAGATAAAACTTTCAAGGTGCTGTGCCGATGAACTTCAGCGTACGTTATAGCTTAATCTAATCTATTATTCACAGTCAGATCATATCTCGCTCTTCCTCCACCTCTGTGTCTTCTTCTCCCTTCCTATAATATCTTCTTCTCTCTTTTTTGCCCCTGAGCGTTGAGGCTAAAATACATTTTAGAAAAAAAAAAAAGAGCTCTGGATCCATAAAGAAAATTCTCAGAGTGGAAAAACTGTAACATGAACTTTGATTTCACGCTTGTGGTGCGTGCATGTGTGTGTGTGTGTGTGTGTGTGTGTGTGTGTGTGAACTCAGATTTCATGCTTCCAGCAGGCTCTGAAGCTTACAATGATCTGGAGACTGAGAGAGAGCGAGAGCGAGAGCGAGAGAGAGAGAGAGTTAACAGGGAGTGAAGAAGAAAGGAAGAATACTAAACATGAATTCTAGATCATAACAATCACAAACATCCAAACAAAAGCTTCAGTCCTGATTCAGCGTCTGTGATAGCGCTCATTAAGCATCCACACAAGGCCCAGATCATTAGTCAGCATTTTATAATAAAAGCTGTGCTGGCAGTCGCCGGTGAAATGCGGTGAAAGCTGTGGAAATATTTGTCAGAAAATGAACGTCAAAGTGTTTCTCTCTGCGTTTCATCTCTCAGATTCTCTTCGCCCACACACACACATTTTCCTGCGTCACAGTTTTACGATAGGTGCAATTTGTAAAATGCGAGAAAGGCAGACAAATGAGCACTCGCACATCCAAGAAGTTTTTTTTTCCCCTTTCCTCAAGATTGCACTGACAAAATTATGTATCTTGCTTTTAAATCGGCAGAGAGACTATATGGACCTGCGAATCAAAGTTAAAGCGGATAGGGAGAGGAAACCAAATTTTTCGAGGCACACAGGAAGTTGGCAGCAAAGAGGCTGTCTGGCTAACAAGGCCTGTGGTGATCTGTACAAATAAACAGATAAATGATTAATGGCGCCACAGAAGCCAGCATAAAAAACAGATTTGTATTAATTTAAACGTTATAGCTTGTATAAGTGACACAGTGACACATTTAGAGGAGTTTATAGTGCCTTGTTTTGTGTGTGCACTGCAATGTGCTGCAGTCGGTCACACGGCTTTTCCTCCCCTTTGTGCCGTTAAAGGAGTCCATGCTGTTCCAAATCTAATAAAGTTTACATTGATTCATATATAAGCTGATTCTCTCTGGGCTGAAATGCGCTGACTGCTCTTTTCCCTTTGAAGGACAGAGGTATTGCGCGTATCGGACTGTGATGGCAAAAATCCTGGAGCAATAGCACATTACCAGCCGGGTCACACGCACATGGCGCCGCCGTTCAGGCATTGTGAATGTGCCGTGAACCAGAGAATATGCAAATTGAAACCTCGACATCGGTGCGTTACCAGCCTCCCTACCATTAAACACAGAGCGCACACACACACACACATAGACACACGCTCGCACACAAACACACACACTATATTTTCCACCCCACAAACAATGGACCACACACTGTTTAACTTCTTTCCCTTCTCTCTGTCTCGCTCTTTCTTGCTTACTATCCATCTGTTCCTCCTCCCCTCCTCTCTCTGCTTCTGTCTCCCTCCCTCTTTTGCGTTCTCCCACCCCTCGCCTCCTCAAAAAAAAAAAAAAAAAGAGGATGCCAGTTTCTTTTTCCTCTCCTCTTCCCTCTCTGTCTCCTTAGCTCCCTCCTCCCCTGTCTCCGTCCTCTTCTTATTGTAACTTTGGACAATCTGTCAATAAACATCTGTGATTGGGTAACAGTGGTTTTTCCCACAAACGTTAAAGCTTTACTATAATCTCCCCGTATGAAATCAGTTACATATGTCCTGCCTGTCCTCACTTCACCTCGGATGGATAATGTGTCATCTCTCTGCTTCTGCCCCAATCTCTTTTTCTCTCTCTCTCTCACACACACACACACACAGAATTGACCAGGAGTTCAGACATGAATCGTATGTGCGCATAGACTCTGGACCCAAACAAACAGCTTGTTTACTTTTTCTGTCATTGCCGTTATAAAAGGCTTCTTCCTCCTCACACACTCGCACAGACACAGTGCTGTTCTCCGTTCTCCGTTCACAGGTGAGTGTTGCACCACTGGAAGTGCCTTGCAAATAGAAGTTGTGGTGAGCTATAATGAAAAACAGGCTGTTTACCGACTAACTGGCTGAAGCCGGGAGGAAACTCAGCAAGCTGACATATCCGGCTATATGAGCGTGTATATATATTTATATCAAAAGAGTGCCATGATGGGTCTTTTTGGTTTTTTTCGTGTTTTAGTCATAACAACAGCCAAATCGTTAACAGCAAAAAAAGATCCACAAGTGATGACTCCTCTTCCTTTTTACAGAGTTAAAAAAATTCTGGTTTAACTCCCTGCACTTCTAAAATTTGTCTTTTGACAGGTAGCATCACCAAGGTGTTTGATGGAACTGAGCTGTGGAAAAAATACACAAATATTGTGTTAGTGTGGCTAATAGCAGTTTGTGAGAAGAAAAGCCATATATTTTTGCCCTGCATGCAGCCATGACAATATTAAGAATCCTGTGTTTTATTCAGATTTTTTTTCCCTCAGACATTGCAGAACTTTAAATCGTGATGGGGACTTCGGTGGTGTTCTGCCTGGTTGTCAGCTTCGCCCTGTTTGGATTCGGTAGGAAAAATGAGTTGTCTTCATTAATGCCGATTTATTTTTTTGGTGCAGCTCAGTCAAGTTGGGCCAAATCAAAGAGATTACATGTTTAGCAAAGAGACCCCGTCACCAATTATAAGCCTTGGGAACATTTTAGATCAGCTTGTTGTTTGTGTGTGTTAGTGTGACGTGTTTCCATTTCATGTGATGCTGAATCACTATAAATATTCATCAGGAGTCTGTGTTTTTGATTAGTATGTATAATGTCCCAGGATATGGATGTAGTTTGTTATGTAGTTTGCTTTCTGCGCAGTAGCATCATGGTCTGCCGTCTGGTATGAACATTTATGAGAATACCAATGGAGAGACACTCAATACAATATTAATTAGACTCAGTGGATCAAGTTCACATGTTCACCTAGTCTGATGGAGCTTCCCTTTCATATCTGAGGAGCAAAGGTCCACAGAATCTGTCTGTGATTCATCTCTGTGGATCAGCTCCAGAGTTTCACTCACACTGAAGTCACGACAAGAGTTGAATCTCAGAGTTTTGCGGTTCCTGGCTCGGGGAGAAGAGTTCATGCCCGCAAATACTGATTGGACCATCTCAGACTTGAGGAAATAACATGACTAATATGAACTGTGGCCGCTCTCCTCCTCCTCAGGCCGCTCCCTCGAGTGTTACTCCTGCCCCGACGGCTCCTCAGACAGCTGTGAGGTCACGCAGCAGTGTAACCATGGCGACGACACCTGCCTCCGGCTCGAAAGCGCTGGTAATAATAATGCTTTTTTTTTTTTTTTTTTTAAAGACATTTTTTAAAACAATATTGCAAAGTGCTGTGGGGAAGCTTAAAGTACTTAAAGTCACAATAAAGTGGCATTTTGAGAGCATGTTGCTGCTGGGGTGGGCGGGGAGGAGGCGGGAGGCGGCCTGAGAATCTGCACTGACATTACTGGTTAAAATTAAAACTCACACCTGATGGTATGAGATGAAACCTCTTCTAAATGAAATGAATACACAAGAAAAGAAAAAAGCTGCATTTTCCTGCATGTAATGTTAAATAGGCATATTTTATAACAACATATTTGCTGTGTCTTGCGACGCCAAGACATAATAAGTGACACTTTAGTTTGTCGTCTTTGGGCTAAACCATAGTGGAAATGTCCAAGGTGTTTTTGCATTTGGTTCCTTGAGGGTCACAGCGTCCAGTTTCATGCAAACTGGAAATTGTAAACAAAAGTCGTTAGCTTGTTTTCTTGGGCAGAGTTATGTTCACCTGTCATCCCGACTTTTCAGAAGTAATCTGATTCCAGTCCCTGTAATTTTAGTTTAACCGCAATGGACTTGCCTGTGCTCTTGGCTGTAATTTACCTTCTCTGGTGTTCGTATCACTTAATTAAGAACACACGGAGAGACAACTAAATATTAACGTTCAGGCTGTGGTTTATCGCGTTTTGTTATGCTCAGCTTTCTGAGCATGAGGAACTGCTGGCTGTCAGTGCCGACATCTCCTGTCCTCACCAACCTTTGTGCTCTGACATTGTTCCAGGTGGTTGGTTTGGATTATGTACAGGGGGCTCAGGACAGGAACATGCACAAGGGAGGCAAAACAAAATTAAAAGAATGAAAGAAATCAAATAAAAATGATTTACTGAAAAAAAAAAACAGTCATTTGAATTCTTGTGCTTTGCTGCCAGCATGCTGTCTTGATGCATTATACAGAACAGGCCACAAGATGCCTTTGCCCATCGACTATCCATGAATACATACAAGCCAATTCCATTAATAAATAAATAAATAAATTTTACAAAATGCTTGAGGCAAATATATATATAAATACCACACAGGACAAGATGAATAAAAGGACAGAACATGACACTTACAAGACTGTCACTGCACACAACAGACACAAAATGATAAGAAATTGGCTCATAAGACTAATGCCGTCGTTCTCCTGCTGTGTCCCGTTAAGGAAAGACCTATACGAAGTGTATGAGGCTCGCAGACTGTGACTTTGAGGTCCTGGCGGTCAGCTTTAACCTCCGCGGATTCACCTCCTCCTGCTGTCAATCAAACCTGTGCAACGGCGACCCAGAGGAGTCAAAATGGAAAAAATTCAAAAATTTTTTAAGGGAGCTTTGGGATGCTCTGAAATAAGAAATACATTCATCAGTGGCCAGAGTGAAGAAAAGTGAAGAAAATCTGGCTACGGTTTCATCACTTTCCATTTTCAGGCAAAAGTTAGGACTAGTTTGGAGATATCTACACTTACTCTTACACTTGGCAGGCAGACCATGCTGGACTCTTCAGTGTTGAATGCTCCTTCAAATAAAGTACTCTGGCTCATAACTCGCTGTAAGATTTGCACTGACCTCATCAACTTTTCAGCTTCATGCCCTGTCTCCACATCTCCACATGAAACAATCATTCATTACTGAGTAAAATAATAATGAAAAGTTAGTTTGGCTGAAGCGTTGCCCAATAAACTCAGTTAATATGTTAGCGTTAATCATGTTGGTGTGGTTTCCCGTAGGCACTACACACACAGGGCTGAGCATGAAGAACACAACACGTTAAAATAAACACCACACAGAGGATTGTAGAGGATTGTCCCACAAAGGGCAGCATCCAGGGCAGTGTCACCAAGCCCTCTGACCACACCCATCTCTGGGACGTCCCACAGCGATGAACGAGTGGTTGAGGTTAGGGTCAGGGTTAGGGTTAGGTTGGAGGTGGGCTTTCCTGGAAAGGGAGAAAGGGAGATACTCCACCTATACAAGAATATCTGAAGCCATCTCCAGGCCCGACAAAGAGGAAAGTGACGGGGGACGATAAGACTTTTCAAAAAAATAAACGCCATTTTAATTAATTTATTTGTATGTTCATTTATTTATTTATGAATTAGAGACTATTAGCAGCTGTTGGTTCAGAGGACACACATTTCATAGATGAATGAAATCTCAAACCATTTTTTTTTTGTCTCTAGTTATGCAGTCGATGAATCATCACACAGCCTCGGTGTTAGTGGGAATGTTCTGAAAGTGTTAAATTGTATGGCGGGTTGTTAATCATGTTTTCAGTAAACGCTGAGCCGTGTAACAGAGACGGTAACAGTCCAGTTAGGTTACGCCTAAATATTTGAAATCAGATTTGATGCGCTTTTTATTGCATTTGCTGTAGCTCTGGTGAGAAGCGTGCTTAGTAAATGCTCGGCACTGCCCCCTGATGCCCAAAGCCATTTACTGCACTCTTTTTGTCCCACTGCAGTCAATGGCAACCAGGGTTTGATTCCAGAAAACGGGACTCCTGGGAATACCCATCCAAACCATATCTCTGTTTTCCGAGAAATACAATATTGGGAAAAATGAACAACTTTTATTTTTTTTTAATGAAAACAACTCCAGCATATTAGAATAGGCCTTTATTTAGAAAACATGTAGGCCTTCAGTGGTGGTGGAGCACACTGAACATTACTGTACATAAAGTGGCATGTTTTTTTTATTTATTTATTTTTATTTTACCACACAATTCAGACCTTCTGGGATTGTGCCATGACTGTTTTGGCCCACTGAATTCACCTGTTGTGGGCTGAAGCGGCTAAACTAGGCGTCTGCCACCCAAATATTTCAAAAGATTACATAAAGAAGATGCAAAGTGTGCTCTGTAAAGCTCTGTGAAGTGGGACTGCTCTTTACCAAGATCACGTCTCATCATTCTTGCAGCTTGTCATTACTGACAGAGTGACTTTAATGACACCAAATTACTTGCTTTAATGAATTTTGCATGTTTATACGATGAAGACCTGCTGCTGTTGTGCGCGGACAGATCGCAGGCAATGAACTCGGCATTTCATATTCCTCACAGCCACAGTGAAGTTCATTCTAATGTTGATTAACGTAGATGGTGTTCTTTTGCCTTAATAATTGTTAATACCAACAAATAATAAACTAAAGTGGCCAGGTGGAGTTATACTTTAAAAAAAAAGTTCAGTTCCTGTCTCACTTTCAGGAAAAAAGATCAATCCCTAATGGCTACCGTTTGGTTTTCTCTCTCTATATATATGTTTACTGTATTTTGCATGTTCAAAACCTGAAATACATACCAGGTTTTAGTAAACCTCTGCCACACAGGCCAATCCAAGAGCTCAGGCGGCACAGGGAACGTCTTCATACTGCACTGCTTAAGTGTACAGTTTGGCAGGGAAGGTTTTTTTTTTTTTTTTTTGAAGATAATTTTATCTCCTTTCATCCTTGTTAGAGAGCACACGGCAGAAAGATACAAGAAATCATAAGAGAGAGAAAGACAAAGGGAGGCAGTGAGCATGAGGGAGGGAAAGATCTAGATGACACAGAGCAGATCCGCAGGTCAAAACCATTGGGCTCTGTTTGTGTCAGAGGGCTACGGCATGAGCCGTGTACTGTCAACGCTGTGTGGATTCAAACCCCTGACCTCATCCGTACACACGGCGAACCTCAGCTCGCTGAACCGCAGCAGCGCCCTGGAAGTAATTTTGGGAGTGAGATCAAAGTCCAGGACTGTATGGACTCTTGCTGCCGCGCTTGAATAATAATTAGAGTTTCTCTGAGTTTCCAAACAAGGTACAGTACTCCCCTTCAGCTGATTGTGGAATAATATGTTGAGAGCAGTAGTGTGTGCGTGTGTGTGTGTGTATGTGTGTGCGTGTGTGTGTGTGTGCATGAGGTGCTGATATGGGGAGGAGGCGGGCTGCAGCAGTAAGTACAATGTCTTAATTTGTTGACTTTAATTAAGAGAAGGACAACATCTGTTTCCTGTTTCCACGTGTGTGCGCTTGGTTCTTTTTCAAGTCCTCACGAGCATAGTGAGGCTACAGTGTGTGCGTGTGTGTGTGTGTGTGTGTGTGTGTGTGTGTGTGTGTGTGTGTGTGTGTGTGTGTGTGTTACAACTCTATCCAGGTGGCCAGGTAATTAAAAACATTTCTCACACTTGATTTTACATCCAAACCTCAACTCTAACATCTGGCCAAGGAAAAGACAGGAGACAGGTGTGCATGCATGTGTGTGTGTGAGTGTGTGTGTGTGTGTGTGTGTGTGTGTGTGTGTGTGTGTGTGTGTGTGTGTGAGAGAGAGAGAGAGAGAGAGAGACTAAACCATGAATCTGTAAGCAAAGGACCATGTTGGATAGCAGCAATGATCCTTGTATTATGTAATCAGATTACAAGACAAGTAAGGCCGGTATACTAACCAAAACCCCCTACAAATTAGA
>NC_043990.1:14392198-14434698 GCF_902150065.1 Myripristis murdjan
TGTGTCACACACACACACACACACCTCCCACCCGACTCTAGTCCCCATATGGACCCTCTCCTGAGAGAAAAAGCTATCAGGGAGGCGTGTGTGTGTGTTTTATGACGTGCGTATGTGTGTGTGTGAGCAGAGAGAGAGGGGCCCGTGCACCAGTCTGGAAATAGGGGCCACATTAATCTTATTTGTCATAACCTGTCCCTTGAGACGCTCGGACCCCACCCCACCCTCCACCCCCCACCCACACACACCCACACACACATGCTGACCCCCTCCTGTGTGCTATCAGTATCTGCGACGGCCAGGGAGAGTGAGGCTAATTACATGTGAGAGTTAAGACGGTGGAAAACAGACAAAGACTGTGTGTGTGTGTGTGTGTGTGCGCACATGGCCTTTGTTTGGGGTAGTCAGGTAGTTTACATTGTTTCCTCTGGCATTACATCAGGCCAGAAAAACAAATTTATCTAAACCATCAGGTTAAAATGTACTACTCATAAGTCTGTGTTTATATTGTTTATATGCAAACTTTGCCTGTCCAAGTGATTATGTGTGTGTTTGTATGGTGTGTGTGTGTGTGTGTGTGTGTGTGTCTGTGTGTGTGTGCGTGTGGGCAGGACAAAGGGTCATTATTCAGGTCTGTATATATATTGCCTACCAGAGTGTGGTTGGTCACACGACACTGAGGTCACCGCTGTGAAACTGCATGAGGATGTCAAATCTGATGCTGTGCTTTCACAAAACAAGCGCATGCAGTATTTTGCGATCAGCTGCAACCCGTGCGGCTCGGTAAAATCCAAACATCAAATCTGCCGAGTCTGGGATCACAAACCAAAACCCCTGCTGGAAAGTAAGCAACAGTTCACTTAAAACACACGAAATAAGATATCGTCCCACTTAGCTACCATATAGCACAATCTGTCCATCCGGATAGATTCTGTGCGATTTGGTGAGGTTTCCAGCCCGACATGGAAATCTTTCTTGTTGGCAAATTTAGAAATAAGTTTGTAAGAGACTGTCCTCCAGCACCAAACAACCCCTTGGATCATTTGTACAGCAGCTAATTATGACCTATAGATACGTTTTAAAGTTTAGCGACCTCTAGTGGTTCTGTAAATAACGACAGTGTGGTGCAGTATTAAGGTAATGACAAAGTCAACAGTAAGGAGGTTGGTGGGGTGGTGGAAGGGTCAATCATTGCACATTTCACTCATCTTAACTGTTTCCCAACCTTAACCATTACGACAGAACTGTACCTTACCTTAGCAATAACCTTTTCCTTACCTTAACTAAGTATTTGTTTGTTATTTGGGTGCTTATTAGAGATGCTCCTGTGGGTCATATGTGCTACTAATTTAGGAAACACTCATATTGGAGGGTTGAAACAAATGATCTATGTGGTCGTATGGACAGGAGGACTTGTTGATCCATGCCCCGCTCCGACTCCCCATCAAAGTGAATTTATGCACTAAATCAACATCCCCACAAACAAACGTGGAAAAGGACTTGCAACTTTGATTTGCAACTACTCCGTGTATTTTTACCACATAAAACCCATCTTTGCTCTTTAATAAAACGACAATGACCAACATTTTCGGAGCTAAACCAGTTTTACCACAATAAACAGGCTTAAAAAACACTTCTCCACAAGCATCAAAACCCTTTATTTGACTCACAGTTTTCCCCCAGCTCCCACACTTTCACTTCAAAGCTACAAAACATGTTAATAAACATCACAAGTTGTCATAAAAGCCACAAAAAATTAAATATTTTAGTGAAACTAATCTGAGCATACTCCCATGGGTGGACCAGACAGAGTCATTTTGAGATGACAGCGAGGAGGGGGCGAGTGAGTAAGTGATGATATCACCTATAATGCAATCAGCTGTCAACACTAATACTCTACTCTGCCTTAATAGAGAGACGGAGGAGGAAAAGCAACAAAGACAATGAGGGAGGGGGGAGAGAGAGAGAGAGAGAGAGAGAGAGAGAGAGAGAGAGAAAGAGGGGGGGACAGAGAATAACTTGTCCCTCTCAACTCTGATTTCTAGACATTGCTGCCTCCATTTACAGCATAACATAATGCTCTCTCTCACCCTCTCTTACACACACACACACACACACACACACTCGTGCATTTAGACACAGGCCATAGATTCTCCATCCCACCTGCTTACACCCCCTTCCCCTGCACACGCACTTTCTCAAAACCAATTCAAATTCAAATATGCTTGAATGCTTCGTTAATACGATAGAAAAGAAACCTATTTTGCCAAAGCAATACAGAATGTCAATGGTGAGGTTAAAGACATTATCAAATGCATTTTTAATTAATAATTTCTACAAAAGGCACCCGCATAATCATTCATAATCTTAACCATTCTCTCTCCACCAACCCACAGTGGCTAATCTCTCCTTCTTTCTCGTTTCCTTCTCCTCCTCCATCCTTCCATCCTTTCCTCCCTTTCGGGCTGCTAAATGACACTATTTACAAAAGACCAAAAAACAAAGGAGACACAACAATATAGCGAGAAGAGAAGAGAAAAGGAGAGAGGAGAAAAGTGAGCGGCTGCTCGCTGCGTTTTGATTGTTGGAAAATTAGTGGCTTCTTAATAGAATTCACCATGGTGCCTTTTCCTAAGGTGTAACACACACACACACACACGCACACGCACACGCACACACACACACATGCATGCACACAAAGGGCTTGGGGAAGTTGAGCAGTGTAATTGAAAAGAGCCAAGCAGAGAGAAATCTGATAGCAGCTGCACTTTGGCCTGAGGGGAAACGAGGGAGAGAGAGAGAGAGAGAGAGAGAGAGAGAGAGAGAGAGTATGAAAAAAGGAAGAGATGGGGTGAGGAGAAGAGGAAAGAGTGATCAAAAGAGAGGGGCACCCAAGTGGCTCACCTGGTTTGGTCTGGTTCGTATCAGAGCCCGGCCCTGTGCTGCATGTCATCCCGCCTCTCTCTCCTGCTTTCCCCTGTCTCTCTACTGTCACTATCAAATAAAGCAGAAATGACCAAAAAAAGAATTGTAAAAAAAAAAAAAAAAAAAAAAGATGCGGAAAAGAAAGGAGGAGAGACAAGATTGAGTGAGAAAGAAAGAAAGACAGAAAGGGAGAGGAAACAGACAGAATGACAGACAGAATGACAGACAGAATGACGTGATGACTGCACTGCTTCTTCTCATGATATTACATTTTATTACGTTTGATTTACTGTGCAAAACTTAGCCTTTTGAAATGTCGGTGCCGTCCTGCAGGAATGTTGCTTCTGTAATGATTTGACGGTGGATGTTTCCCACATGCAGAACATTTCTTATAACCTGAAACCACGTCAGCAATGAGATGGTGTGTTCATAATCTTTCAAACTCACTGTTTACAGATAATGAGGAATAATCCAATCTTAGGGAGTAATTATTCAGGCTGCGTGTTTTAGGCTACAGCCTGAAGCTGGCCGAACACCAAGTGTGAATTGAAAACCAAGTTTTTTTTTTTTTTTTTTATTGGTGTGAAGTGATTTCTCTGTTGCCAAAAAAAATGTATGAAAGTTGGAAATCGCTCAGATTGGGCTTGATCAGTTTGTGTGTCCATCACCTGCGTGCTGACTCAGTCCGAGCTGTCATCGTCCCACTTTTTCATGCCTTGCACATTTTACTAAATCAAACATGTTTGGTATTACTGACTGTCTGTAGTTCTGGCTCATGTGCTGTGTGATTGTTTTTAGGGTGACCAGAAGCTAATATAAGTAATTTATATTGATTTGGAGGCTTAGTAAAAAAACATCAAAAACAACAAAAAAAAAAAATGTGTATGTGAAGCTATGAGATACAGATATATACAACACATATAAGTTTCTTAACGATAAACAATTTACCCAAAGTACAGAAAATATATTTTCCCACTTAGCCTTAGTGCAGCCTATCCATCAAGATAGTTTCTGTGTGATTTACAAGTTTTCCTCCCTAAATTGTTTCTCCTTGGGGGAGGAAAGCTACAGTTTGCCGGTGTTCTTCAGCAGAAAATAGTCCTCAACACACCTCTTCACCCCCAGGAGCTGTGCATTATGTCATCCCTGTTTCTTTTTTTGGATTCTACTGCATGATGTGTGTGAGCTTTTTAAGCATTTTCATAGTGTTTTTTTCATTGGGGGTTGAAGGCAGCAAATGGTGAGTACTTCATAAAAAAAAATAGCATTGGTTGAAGTATTCTTGTATTCATGCTCACGTGTAATTTAAATACACATGGTACATTGTGCAAATAAGACAGCTTCAGAGTTGCTGTAAGTTTATTTTTTCACTTTGATGGAGCTAGGCTAAGTCAGACAAGGAGTATTTTGCTCAAAATGTTGGCGTATTCCTTTAAAATTCAGTTTGTTGCTATGGCTATATAGGTTGGTTTGAAATGTAATGATCAGTGTATGAATTTAGAGCATTAAACAGGACATGTGCATGAGCCTACATGGTTTGAATGCAGACCTTCCAGCCAATCAGAGATGAGTACTCACCTGGACCATAAGTAGGCTACACTGAACCTGTTAGCCCAGTGCGCTGAAACACAGGGATGTACGTCCCAGTTTGGCTACTCAGGTCCTCTGGCGTCCTCCGTTGTATCAGTTTAAACACTTATTTGGAGCGACACAAGATCGCTGGTGATGATGTTCAGACTGTTTGATTTCAGAGCCAATTTATCTCAGACACGACAAGATGTGTGCTTGTGTGTGTGTGTGTCAGTGGGTTGTGTGTAGTCTGTAAGACAGCCTGGGGGTTAATTAGAGAATAGTAAACAGAACACATGTGGCAGCTTAATATCCCCTCTGCCTTACAGCTCATTTCACACCCCACCCGCTCTGTTGCTCTCTCCCCGTTGTGAGTGTGTGTGTGTGTGTGTGTGTGTGTGTGTGTGTGTGTGTGTATGAGTGGGGTCATGGGCGTTCCCCCACCACCTATCCCAGAGGCTCGCCCCCTCCCCGTTCCATCCCTCCCACCCACACACTCACCCACACAAACACGCAGGGTGGTGCTGGTGCAGGTGTGTGTGCGGTTTGGAGGTAATTTAAAGCAGATGAGGTGGTCTGTCTCAGCCTGTGGCCCTCTCACTTCATCAATATCGAACAGATACAGGGACGGAGGAATGAAGGGATGGATGGCTGGACAGAGGAGGGGTGGAGGAGGAGGAAAAAAAGGGGTAAGACATAGTGTCACAAAGAGAAAACATCCACCCGAAAGTAGAAAATCCACATCAGGATGCTGCCTTGATCTTGATCTTGAGCTGCTCCAGATTTTGTCTCTTGATGACGTCACAGCTGCGTCGCTGAGCTTTGGGAGAAACTTGTCCATGCTTGCAAAAATTAATTGAACCGTCCGTGTTTTAAATTTTGTTAACCCTTTCTTAAAATCAGCTCTTGCTGCATGAATAGTAACATAACATGGTTTCTTTGAATGAGGACTAATTGAAACAGACATGATGGTTTACATAGCAGATTGATTCCTTGCTAATGGCTATGCTATCATCATAATTTTTTTGTTTTGAAGTAGGCATCATCTGTTTTCATTAATGTTGGTGCTGTCTGGCAACATCTCCACCTCCCTTCTGAGAAACAATTGAATAAATCTCAGAAAACCAGAAAAATATTAGTTTTGAGTAAAGATGATCATGACATAAAGAGGACATGGTCCAGAATGTCAGTTTTTATGGGAGGATAGAATCAGCCATGTTTCATACCTGTATGTCATACTGTCATTAATGTGCATAAGGTGATAGAGAAAATCATGCAGGAAACAATACAAGAAATTGAACTGACATTTCTCCAAAGTCGTCGTAACAGATCCAGCTACAGTCCTGGACATCGGTCCCACCATCCAAAATTATGAGCTGTGTTCGAAAACTCACGTCCTTTTTAAAGCAGTATACATTTTCAATTCCCACCTAATTATTGAGCTAACAGATTCAACTGGGTCAAAGCAGCAGTAGCATAAACTTAAGTTTCGAGTGCACCAACACTGCAGGCAAAGAAATGAAAAGAGTACAAGAGTCCGAGCCTTGACTGCCTGTCGACATTGCTGTGACCCTGTTTTTATTGTGAGTGATAGGAAATTGTCAGGGAAAGAAGTAATGAATGAGAAGGGATGTTCAAAAGCTGATTTGTAATTCAAGGCAAGGCTGTATTAGAGCAAATGGAACGGGAAGGTGTGGCAGAGGGTCATGCGATTTTTCATGCCTTTTAGTTGAGTTTGTGGCCTCGTGTCTGAGTCCACTGCTTCCATTTTGCAGACTTCAAACTGAGACGAAGTAGAGCACAGCAGCCAAATGTTCTATATCTCCTGTGTGTTTTCTAAGTTCTGTAAATCATTTTGCCTTTTTTCCACCATGGATGAAGACATATGGGGAAAAAGCTGCCTCAGCAGCAGTGAATATACATTTGAGGGGCAACAAATATAAATAACATATGGATCACATCCCTGTAGTGCACAGTCTTCAGTGTGCTCTCATGCAGTGTTTATATATGTTGCAAAAAGTTATGCACCTGTTATAAAGCTACTCATGGCCACATCAGCTCACATTCAGGTAATAGGTAGACAAATACACCTTAGTTATGGTTAGGGGGAAGTTTTGGGTCAAGAAAAACTTTTGGTAACAAAATAAGTTCGCTCACAGCAGAGAGCTCCGTCACATGAACCAGGAGCTGAACCTATAAGTTTACACCCGTCTACACACACCTTTACCTTTCAGTGTCCTGCTTCAGCAGCACAAGCCCTGCCTCCAGCTTCATTTGGAAGAAAATCAGGACAAGTTGGGGTGACACAACTGAGAATTAAGATTTTCAGCATTTATGGTTTTCGGCTTCATGGCGTTTTTCTTCACAGCACGACAGTCCGAAGTTCAGACGCTCCTCCATCCTGCACCAGATATTGAGCAACAAAAGACCAATCTGTTAGACCAATAAATGAGCAGTCAGGTGTGTGTGCATGTGTGTGTGTGTGTGTGTGTGCATGTGTGTGTATGAGAGTGAGTGTGTGTCAGAGCAGTAAATGAACAGTCTCTCTATCTCTCATCTATCACAGCCTTGACACCAGGAGCAGCTGGGAGAGCACACACACAAACACACACACACACACACACACACACACACACACACACACACACACACACACACACACACACACACACACACACACACACACACACTAATACACACACACACACCCACCCACCCACACCCACACCCTCTCCACTTCTTTAGCAATTTGGGATAATTAGCCTCCTATACAATGTCCGCCTGTGATCCCCAGGGGTCCTGTGCGGTCCTGTGTATATGTGTGTGTGTCTGTCTGTATATCAGTGTGTCTAAGTGTGTGTGTGTCTGTGGGTGTCTGGTAAGGATCAGCTGTGTTAAGCGTCCCGTGACATCTAAACTACTAATTCATTGCTACATTAACGGCATTGATTAACATACGCTTACAGACACACACACACACACACACACACGCACACACACACATCTGGGAAACCCCTTGCGACGTCTTTAACTGTTTCTCTGATAGAACCAGATTCTGTGTCTCGCTCTCTCAAACCACACACACACACACACACACACACACACACACAACAGATACACAACCTGCACAGAAACACGCACACACATTCAGAGAATTTCATCTAAATACTTTTTGATACAAACTTGTATGTATGGATTTTGATTTAAGAAGCTCATTGACTCCAGCAAAAGCTGCCAAAATAACACATATCTTCACACAATCATCACAAAGACGAGCAATCAGATTATTTTAGGCTTTACTGAGTTTTGCATTGATCAAGAAAACTAATAATAAACAGGAAAAAAAATCTGAAGAGCAAAGGTGATCTGGAAAAATCATGTGGGGTAGTGACGGGCAGTAACAGCTGCCTGTTTAACATACAATAAGGGTTGAAAATCATCCATCTATCCACTCATTTCCATCCAGTTTCCATGCATTCTTATTCCTATTTAGAGTCATGGGGGAGCTGGGGCCTATCCCAGCGTGCAATGGGCAGAGGGCTAAGAGTTGAAATTCAAATTTTCATTAACTAATATATTACTAATCTATTTCCCTGGAATTTCTGCTCAACCTGTTTCAAAGTTGGAAAAAAACCCCACTTTCTTCATATTACACAATGTCAGATAGATACATGTATCTGTTTGTTGAGTCACTTCACTGAAGCTACATTACACTCTATTGAGTGAAATATTCAAACCCAAGATGCCATTGTTTATGGTGGCAGCATTAAATCAAATAGAAAATATCTAGATGACTTGTGCAGCATTTTATACACATTTGCCTGTAATTCAGCAGGATATGTTTGGGATCTTTGGAAACCTTGGGATCTCCACAAGAATTTAAAGTTAAGTCATGTGGGTTTGAACAAAGCAGTCTGCATTTGTAACGCTGGAACCACTGATAGGACTGCAGTGTTGAAGAGGTTTATTTCCAGGGAAATGAGTTCTGCTCTGATCATGAAAACCAACAGTAAACAGGTCAGGGTGCCTCAATATGGCGTGCAATATTGGCCAAACTGAGTTTGTAGCCCAAGTAAGTATCCCAAACAAGTAAAAAAAAAAAAAAAAAGTTTGGATTGCATGTAATTGTAGTTATTGTGACTGAGGACACATTGCCATAACAGAAAAGCAGAAAACATTTGAGTGTGTTTTGAGTGGGAAGAGAGAGAGGGGGAGAGAGAGAGAGGGAGAGAGAGAGAGAGAGAGAGAGAGAGAGAGAGAGAGAGAGAGCGAGAGAGAGAGAGAGAGAGAGAAAGAGAGATAATGATGTCTGACTGTTTCTCTCTCTGCTGCTGCTATTGAGCTCGCTGTCCCACTGTGACAAGAGCCAGGTGCTGGTAGGAGATGGAGGCAGAGATCGAGAGAGAGACAGAGAGAAGAGTGAAACAGGCAGAGAGGGAGAGAGAGAGGGAGAGAGGGAGAACGACAGGCTAAATCAATAGGATCCTGATTGGAGATGATTAGACTGCTCATTCCCTACTCATTCTGCAAACACAGACTCAATCACGCTCTCTGTCTTTTAAATGTACATTACACACATGTGCAACATACCACACATAGTCAACACATAGAAATTCAACAAGGCCAACTGTGTATCAGTACGCACGAGTGAGGGAGTCTCCATCGTCGGGAGAGAGAGAGAGAGAGAGAGAGAGAGAGAGAGAGAGAGAGAGAGAGAGAGAGAGAGAGAGAGGGTATGAAAAAAGGAAGAGAGGGTGTTAGTCCCATTGTTCTTCTCATTGACCTGACCATAAAAAAAAAAACAGTTCGCTTTCGCTCTCATCTTCTTGCTCTTCTGTCTTTCCCTCTAACTGCCTGCTTTTATTGACCCTCTATCTCTCTGGCTTTTGTTATCAATTTCAATTTCAGTTTCAGCTTTATGGCACATTTCCGTGTTGCCAAAGCAATTGGAGGAAAAATATAATCAATAAAAGACATTACATAGATTTCAGGGGGGGAAAAAGAGAAACATATAGACACAAAGAGAGTAAAAAAAAAAAAAAACACAAAATAAGCATAAAATTGCTCTATTATTGTCATTAGTATTGTTATTTCTCTGTCCTTGACTCTGCGTGTCTCTCTCACAGAGAGACAGACAGGAGAAGTAGGAGATAGGAAGTCAGAGCGCTCCATGTCTGCCATCTCTGTGTGAGCTTGATCCCTGCTTGGCCCAATTCTCTACCTCCCTCTTTCTCTCCACCTCTCTGTCCTTTCCCCTCCTTCTTGTTTTATTTATTTTTTTAATTTCCTTATACATCCCTCCATAGGTTGAATCATTTTAGAATTGCCAACTGTAACTTAAGACTGCATTTCTGTGTATCATTTCAGCAGACGAGCTCTGATACTGTCACATCTACAGGATTTGCCCCCCTTTCTCTCTTTTTTCCCCTACTTTTTACACCCATCCCTTCTTCCCTCTCTTGTCTTATTTTAGCAGGTGCTGATCCCACTGGTGACATCTGACGCTGCCCTGCAGAATTACTGTCAGCCTCAGTAAAGATTAAACAGAGACAAGTTGAAGTTGAAATCTGTGTTCTGAAAATTTTATCATTTTAATCATAAAAACGGTTCCAGTAAAAATACCTGACACGTTTTTGAAAAGCAATTTAAGTGACATTCACTTTTGACACATCTGGAGTTTTTTTTTTTTTTTTTTTAAAAACCCTTTATTTATCCACAGAGGCTTTGCACATATGTGAATATACTTTCTTTTTCAACATGGCCTTTCTTCCCTTTATACCATGGTCACTGTCAATACTTGATTCTGATTGGCTGGAGGATGCCTCTTAAAGTTGAAAGGTGGGTAAGGTTATTTTGGGCGGGCAGGGTTCCAGAAGTAAAACTCCTACTCATCTCATATATGATGACCTGTTTGAACATTTCCAACACTTGGGTGGGCATGAAATTCTCCTGGTGGAACTATCAGTACAAATAAATAAGAACTGCACTGAAAATAAAGTTCATTGGAAAAAAGTCAAAAGCCCAAAAACCATACATGCAAATGTTAGGAGATATGTGAAGTCCCATAGTGCATCACCTCAAGAACCAGCCACGCTGGTTGAGTTGCTTTGTAGCTTTGAGTCGGCTTTATACACACATTCTTGAATCATTTCAACAACTACAGTGCAGGTGCAACCACCAATGTGGAATACAATTCAATAGCATATTGAATATATTTGAATATATGTTGCGGCTTCACTTTGTGTCTTCACCATAGTAACAGCTGGTAAGGCTCCTGGGTACTGTAGTATTTCCTGCAATTTGATAGACTGTCCCAAACCCATGGAAAAAACATTATTTGAAAAGTTGAAACATTTAGAAGCATTAGCCATACCATAACCCTGTAGTATTGTTTTATGTCCAGGAGACTGCCGTGATTCAGTGTTAATTAACAGTTAAAAGTAACAATCAATGAACTTGTGGCTCCACCCACTCCATAACATGCTCCACTTGTGTGCAATGCAGTGGCTCAAGCTGGATAATGTTGATAGGCAGCTCCAGAAATGAATCTGACACATCAGTCTCTGACACTTTTTACAGTGTTTTTCTCCCGTGTGTTTACTCTCTGCTCTTACTCTGTCAGCAGTTGCCCAAAAAAACACAACATCCTGGATTTTTTCACCCGCGATCAGTGAGCATGTCCACAACAGGATTAAAAGACTATCAGGCTGATAGGCCTGGTATTGGTGCAGTCATGCCAACTGATTGACCTGGCAGAGACTTCACCACATGTTATTCCATTAATTCATTTTATCAGGACGCCTCATCGTGCGTTATCACTTAGCCTAAACTCTGAGTTGCCAGGTGTTCTGCTTTTGGTTGCTGTGTAGCTCCACTCGAGGGTCTTGTGCCTTGCTCAAGGGCATTTCAGCACCAGATAAAGGGAGGAGAAAGTCTTTGTCCAGTCAGGCTGTCCCATCCAGACAATAAGACTCAACGTCCTATATGGTCCTGAGCTCAGTTTGGAATATGACGGTGTCATCCTTTACTCTAGATTACTTTCTCTCTCTCATCCTTGTCATCTCTTTCTGCTGAGGATGTCTTAATGTTTGTTGGGTGGTATCCTACAATGCTCTGCAGGGGTTTCAGAAACTGCTGATAGAGACTAGATACAAAGAGACAGAGAGAGAGAGAGGAAGCAGAAAGAGGGAGAAAGGAGGGAGAAAGGGTGCCAGAGCACTGCCATCTTCTCACATCTTCAAAGCAATATTATATCACTTCGAACATAGCAATGCAGCCTAAACCATGACTCAGAAACAGTATTTTTCCATTTGTTAAACTTTTGCAGTTAGAAAAGTCATACATTTTGCCTGTTTGACTAAAAACTTTGTGGTATGATAGCAGCAGTGACTAGAAATTATTCACTCATTTTCCTGCTAATGTTGGTGACTGACTCTAGGTGTGTGTGTGTGTGTGTGTGTGTGTGTGTGCTGTGGTGAAATATTAGAACAAACACCTCACTACCCACATGATGCCTGTTCCCTCTATGTCTTTGACCTTGTTGCTCCAGGGCGTGAGGGGGGCGGGGGGTTGATTGAGGTTGACGGTCAAATCTCCTTCTGTTAACGAGCTGTCATCCCCAGACCAGAGTCCTGCCTCTCCATCTCACACACACACACACACACACACACACACACACGATCAGGCTTATGTCCCGAACAGAAGATCTCCCACATCATCACTTCATTCATATATTTTTGTGTATTTTTCTGAAGTTTGCCAAGTAAGCCTGCTGCTCTCCATCAGGATTTTTCAGGATAACATTTGTTAAGGTCAAACCTCTTGATGTCTGTCCACTGTCCCACACACTCACCCACACAAACTCACACTGACTCTCTCTCTCTCTCTCTCACACACATACACAGCTGTCCTGGAGGGGGGGGTCACGGTGTTGCTCTTTTGACCTTTCTGGTCAGAGGTCTTCGCCAATCAAGAGTCTAAATGTGAACAGAGGGAGGCAATGGACTCCCTGGACTGTTCATTACAGCTCTGTGTGTGTGTGTGTGTGTGTGTGTGTGTGTGTGTGTGTGTGTGTGTGTGTGTGTGTGTGTGTGAGCAAGTTAAAGAGACAGACTCAATAGACTCTAATGACTGATTTTATCCTCTCACTACCTTCCCCCCTTTACTCTAACTCTCCCTCTTTCTCTCCCAATCTCTCGCCATACAGTAAATTCTCATATGGACAGCTTGAATCCCAATCTGACTTTTGACGCCACTGCCAGCTTAAGACACAATGATTGGCACAGGAAAGGTCTCATAAATAACACAAAGGCTGATTTTGATGTTACATTTTTGGGGGGAAAAAGCTCCCATGTGTGGAAAACAGGAGGCTCAATCAGTTCAGAAACACAGTAACAAAAATGGAGCATCCTGCTTCTTTGTTGGGCTTTCTTACCAAAGCATGTGCACAATACAGTCGGGCACATGTTACATTTATATGCAGTGCAACATTATTCATTATTCATTATTTAACAAACTTTTTTTAAAAAAATCCAGAGGTATTTGTGTCATTTTCTGTTCATTTTGAAGGTTAAAGGATTGGAGGCAGTGGGAATATCTGCTTGTGTCTTCATTTCCCCTAAGTGACTGTATCAACAGGCTGTTGGATCGTGGTTGGATGTGGCTGTTTGCCGGTGTAGTTACTGTTATACCGAGTTGTCGCTCTTGCTTGGTAATGATCTCTGGCTTTTATTTCCTAGACTGAGGTCTATTACTTCTCTATTTAAAACCCTCAGGGGGGAGGAGACCTCTGTGTGTGGAGCTATCAGCAGGGAGCACGCCTGAGTCTCTGCAGGTCTGACGGCCGCTGATAAGAGCAGCGTGATTAACACACACACACACACACACACACACACACACACACACACACAGGGGCTGATGATTGTCTATTGCTGAGAGGATAACAGACGTCTGGGGGAGCGCTGATAATCAACCATCACACCAGATTTTACAAAATGTTTTTCAGAAAACCATAAAAACACACTGAACAGCATTCATATACATGAGAAACAGCTAAATAAATAACAGAATAATGGCGATAAACAAAGGGAAGAACAAACTCATCAAAATATAATGGCAGGTAAATTCGACAAAGCATGAGTTTAAGGTAATTTTGTTCAGGAAAATACACTCAACATGACGTTTTTTTTTTTTTTTTTTTTTTTTTTTTCCCCAACCAAACGGTCTTAAAGGTAGCATAGCATTTCTAAACATCATTATATCATTGTTATGTTAATTGAAACATTTAGGTATAAGGAGATGATGGTCAAGATGTTTGGTAACCTGTATGCCAGCGATATTGTGCAGTTTCTCAAAATAAAGACCACATTTTTCATAAACCCCACCGCTTCCTGTCACAAAGGGTATGTTACCTGGTGTCACCCCTTGTTCATTTGTTCTCTCTTTTGCTTTAGCAAAGAGGATAAACACGATTTTATTGTCAGCCCTTCTCTCGTTTCACCATCTGCCATTGTCGGAAACTCTGAAAGCTTTAGCTCTGAAAGCTTTTATGCTGGAAGAACAGCTCTTCGTCTTATGAGGTGAAGTCTGCTAATCTCCTTGGCGATGGTCTTGCTTGTTCATGGTAGTTATACCAATGTCTAAAAACTGACGAAACTGATGAAATTATTGATGTGAATATGTTGCATGCAGTAGGCTACCGTTTAAGTCATATGCTAAAGGCTCCCCAAGACAATTTCAAAAAGGGTTATCAGATTTTGGAGGCAGCATACTTTGGTAGCTGAAGCTGATTGTTCTAGTCCAGCGGTGAATTAACTGACCTAGAGATGGCATAACTTAAGCTTAATTAACTGAATCTAATTAAACTTAGGGACTGGGCTAATATTGTGGAAAAACACCTTCAAAAGTGCTTAGCCCTAAAACCATTAAAGCATGTCTCTCTAACACTTCCCTATCATTTACTCCTCATTTATCCCGTCTGATCCTCTCCTCTCCTCCAAACTCTCTCCATGTCTCTGTTGTGCCACATTGTCCCAATTTATCCTCTCTGACCCCCCCACCCGCTCCCCTGTCACCACCCCCCTTCTGCCTGTCCTGGGCCCCTTGTGTCATGGAAGTCCTTTGTTCCCTGTGAGCTATGACGCATACACACACACGCACACACACACACACACACACACATATATGAGTCAAACTGACAAGAAGCCCAAAATTGTACCAGGTTCATCATTTGTTAAGTTATTGAATAATATCTCAGAAATATGATAATAAATAAATAAAAAAATTTCACCCGTTACGTCTGATAGAGACAGGATTTCAAAAAAATCTATATTTACTATCAAAATATGTAGTCAAAATTACCCTCCAATTCTCTATATGATTGTCTGAAAAATTTGCTCAGCTTTTCTCATTTCATTTTAGCTTTCAAAACAGAGCTGTGATGAGCAGCTGGTCAGATTGGCTTGGATTTTTACGATCTTACACACACACACACACACACACACACACACACGTTTCTTAGATGTGTCGTTTTTGTCTTGGACTCAAGGAGGCTGGATCAGGTCCAGTTCTGCTCTGATAGAAGATAACAGTACCACTCAATGAAATAAGTGCATAGATGTGCAACTCTGTGACGCTGGAATCAGCACAGTGACTATTACAGCTCAGAGAGAGAGATAGATAGATAGGGAGAGAGAGAGAGAGAGAGAAAGAGAGAGAGAGAGAAGGGAAAAGGATCACTTGGTGATGTGTGCGTGATGTGTGTGTGTGTGTGTGTGTGTGTGAAACTTCTATATGATATTCTCCCCTGATTCATTTACTGCTTTCTATATAGCTGACCAAGAAATTCCTATGCAACACGGCCACCTACAATAAAGTATATAAGATTAAAATATAATGCAGCGCTATCAGCTTGGTTGTGTTATGGATGAGTCACTTTTTGAGAGCACCTGGCTCCAAAATTATTTTAGGGGCTTCTGTAGGTTAATCCAATCAAAGGTGTCCTGTTTTGGGTTGCCAACACTGCAGGGTTTAGTAGAGGGTGTGTAACATTACCTTTAATACAGTGTTAATACTCTATATGGCATATATTTGGTTTGTTTTAATTTTATTGTGCGGGTGTGTATCGATCCATCTATCTAGCTATCTATCTTTCTGCCTATCTACTTCTGCAGATATTTGGCAAAAAACCCATTGTACGTAGTTTGCAGTGGAACGATTAATTTAACAGAGGTGGAACTGGAACTGGACTAAAAATTAAACAGATCCTGGTTCCCGTTTTTGACTTATATGAATCCCCTCTGGTTCAGTTCAGTCTAAAAGCCAGTACTGTAATTTGGATATGGACTCCTAATGTCTCCTAATGTTACACTAACTCCTAATGTTTTACTCATGATTTTTTGAAATCTGGTTGAAAATGTCAAATTTGTATGAGCTATAACACTGAATAAGCCTGTAACTGGCATGTGAATATGTTTGAGAGTCCTGTGGCTGTTTGGAGAATAAGCCTTTAGTTTGTTCACAGCATAAATCCCAACTTCCACAGACATTGCACTGTACTGAAAAATGAGCGTGTCAACTTAGTATCCAAGGTGTGCAGGGTTTTCTGGAAACGATTTAAACCTTATGATCACAGAGCTCCTTTAAGAGTAGAGATAGACATATTTTGCTGTTATAAAATTTCCCCTTTCAAAGTGCCAGGATTCCTGCTCTCCCTCTCTTTACACCGCTTGTACACAGATTGTGACTAATTTGTGTCCAACCTTTTTAAGATGAGGAAATGTGTGCAAAATTCAAGTTTTTGTGTCCAGACTTGTTTCCCGGTGCTTCCTGGAGTCATTGGACTGTAAAAGGTTGGTGAAAAAACAAGTGTAATTGTAACCTGTGAGGTTTCTCTGTGGCTCTAGGTGTGTGTGTGTGTGTGTGTGTGTGTGTGTGTGTGTGACTTTGGGATGTGTTACTTGCTGAGGGCAGAGGATAGATGGAGCAACAAAGCTTGTTATCATACACTCTTGAGGGGAACTATTTCTAAATGTTTTAATTTAAGAGTTTTCTGTTTTACACTAACTTCATTCTTTACGGAAGTTCTGGCAAGCCTGCACGATGAATTTAAGAGGAGGAAAATAAAAAAATAAATGAAGGCAGCAGTGGGCCGACAGCATTTCATTAGGGGAGATGCCATAACTGCAATTACGTGTTGTGCCTTTGCAACTGTCAGAGAGCAAACACACTGTTTCTCACACAAACACAACAACAGCTTAACAAGATAGCATGGGGGGTTTAACAAGCTGGTTACTTCCTTGCCTCTCAGACTAATATGTCCGTTTCCATGGTAACAAAACATTGTTACTTCGCAATCCACTCTTAACTGTCACCTCTTCAACTTTTTCCCCCCATCTCTTCTCTCTCTCTCTCCATCGCTCTGTCTCAGCATCTCTCCATCCTACCCTTACCCTTTCATCTCTCTCTCTCTGTCTCTCTCTCTCTCTCTCTGTCGATCTCTCATCTCTCCTCAGTCTTTTTCATTCTAGTCTCTCACTCCTCTTGCTCAATGTCTCTTTCTTCCTCCATCCAACTCAACCTATCCCCCTCTACTTCCTTCATTATAAAGCTAAGAGGATTTGGTGGCACTGTGTGTGTGTGCGTGTGTGTGTGTGTGTGTGTGTGTGTGTGTGTGTGTGTGTGTGTGTGTGTGTGTGTGTGTGTGTGTGTGTCCCCAGACCCAATTAACCCTCTGAATCTTCTCTCTCTGCTGAGTTGTTGCACTGATGTTCAGGTCTAACTGAGAGCTGATTCAAATGATGAACACGTTGTAATAATTCTTCCATGTTTGCAAGTGAAGACTAAATTGTCCCAGATCACAGGAGCAACATTTTGTGAATTCTCTTCGGGTACCTCAACAAAAGTTGTGACCAGGCTAAAATAAATCTGGATTTGTGTTTCAATCAGAGGTGGAATGTTCAAAAGCGATTCAAAATATGCCTTTTGTTTAACATAACAAACATATTTACACAACCTCCTAATTATAGCACTTTTGTGTTAACATTAAAGGGGCTAACAATTCGGTGCAGTCATGATATGATGCAATAGATAAAAGTCCAAGGGCAACCAAGTGTGACTGTGCAGACTTCTGTTTATTTCTAACAATGGCCATGACTTGTTAGAATGTAAACAATCTAAAATGCTGTCAGCAGTTCCACTCATTTGAGACAGTATGCAGGGACACATATCCTGCATTGTAGACACAGAAAATCTTTTAATCTCTGGCTAGCTTAAATTTGGCCTGCATGCAATCAATATGTCGCAAGAGCTAAGAAAATTGTTGTCAGAAATTATTAAACTGAACCTTGTGCATCCCAAAGGCAGGATGGCAAAGTAAATGGATTCTTTTTTTACACATACACATACAATCCAGTCTTAGTTCAAATATACAATACTAATCTCAGCAGATGCTTAAACAAATCATAACTAGCAGGAGGACCTAAATCAAGATTCAGTGTGATGTGTGGTGAGATGTGATGTAATGGAAAGTATGTAATGTGCATGTACCCATGTTCGTGTGTGTGTGTGTGTGAACACTGTTCACGCTCATGCACAATCACCCATGTAATGCATTGTCCTCTTGTTTTGAGTTCATTCATTACTTCTGCATTATGGTCCATATCATTTTGTGTATTCTGGCCTTATGTACCGGATGTATTTTAAGTCTGTAAATGAATTCATGATTGCTCACAGATCGTAGTTTTCAAAGTGTACGTGTGTTGTTTGCGTGAGTGGCATGGGGTGGAGGGCACGATACAGGAGGACAGGGAACTGTAAAACCATTTTTTAAGCCCACATTAAAAAAACAGGCTCCTGTGGTTACATTCTAATTTACAGCAGGGACAGGGAGAATTAACACACATGGACACACACACCCATACACACACACACACACACAGCTTCAGATAAAGGTGTCTAGGGGCTGCTGAAGGTATCAGGTGTGAGCCAGCTGTGAACGCAGACTGTTTAATAAGCCTGCTGTGTTTGAATTAATGACTGACTCCTAGATGTGTCTGCCTGCCCATCTACCTCTGGTCTTGGTTCACAAAACAAGATTTTCAAAAAGTAATACTATGACTAAACAACATGAAGTCGGATGGATTGATTTCTGTGGTGCAAAATCTCCTATGGAGGCTTTACAGGACTCCACTGCCTGACTTGGTTTATTGAATTTGACAATATCTGTTAATCACATACTGAGGACTTGGGGCCAGAGCGGCATTTTGAGCAAAAATGAGAACTAAATGTCAAAGAAAATTGATTTACTGAATGCTGAAATAATGTTGTATTACAACACACACACACACATGTAGTCCTAAAAAAAAACATGGCTGGATTCAGAGAGGCAAGAATGACTCCAAATAATACAGAGACCTAGTCGGCGTACACCACTTGTGGCTCCAAACATTGTTTCACCAGCTGACGTCACTCTAATAGAAACTGCAAGCACCATGACAAGTTCATTTCTAAAAGTAGCTGACTGGATTTAGTCAAGCATGTATCATTTCTTTGTAAAGTTTTCCTGCTCCAGCTACCCTGGCAAAATAGACCAGAACCAGTCCAAATTAAGATTTGTGCACTGTAATTGATATACACCACATGTACATTTTGATGGCAATAACATTTTCTGAATTGCAGCATCATTACCAGCAAATGGGTTTCTCTCCTGCTGAGCTGACCATGACAAAAAGAATCTGAACTCACATTTTAACACTAGAATAACATCATAAGGCGTTCAAATCGTTGCTTAATTGCAAATTCGATGATACGATGTATCTAAATACGAGGCGATTGCAGAGAACTAAGATTACTGCTGTTCTACCATCTATGACAATCAAACACAGAATCCAGGGAACACAGTCCTTCCAAACAGTGCAAAAACTTTTATTATTAAACAGGGAACAGATGAATCAAATCAAATCACAATGAGTCTCTACCGCTGTTGTAAAATTTCCTCATACTTGAGTGTCGTCTAATTTGCTGCTGTTTGCTCTTCAGTCTCCTCCACACAGACGGAGAGCCGTGCTAATCACTGATTCACCAGACATCCTCTCTTGCTGCCGCATTTCTGAAACACAAAGTGAAGGACCCGGATATCCTATAACACCACCATAAACACGTTTATGTTGGTTGCCTGAGCCCGAAAGGATTTCTGTAAAGATCATTTCCCAATTTGAGTGCTGTACACCTCTATTGTATGACCACTTCAGCAGCCACGGGGACATCGGTTGCAAAGTTACTCCTCACAAAAAGTGAGGAGAAATTAATGAAACACCTTCCACCAGAGATGGTCCGGTGCATCATGCCATGAGACCTGTGTACCAAGGAAAACACTTTTTAGATTGGGTTTAGATTGACTGAACCAGGCGGAGATCAGTGTAGGTCAAATTTCCCCGAGCAAGTCAGTTATCAGATCCTTTGAAATGTGGCAATAAGAGAGGCTGTCTGGGGCACTGCAAGAGCTTAGAAGCATCACTGAGGAGCACATCCGCCTGTTATTAAGGAGGAGGCTGAAGAATGAAGTTAGATCTCAAGTACAGCAAAGTTTTCTAACAGAGGTGGGGATTCATTTGGAATAATCTGTTCCCAGTTTAATAATAACAATCCTTGCACGATCAAGGAGGAGTGCATTTCCTGGATTTCTGTGTTTGATTGTCACTCTGTAGAATATAAAATGGCAGTGTTATTGGTTCTCTTAAAACTGCAATTTCATTGCATTTCCTCACACAATATCATTGAATTTGCCATTATGTGGTGACTTTGAAATTCCTCTTGGTCTGACGATGTTCAGTGCATCAAAGTGAATTCTAATTTTGGTGCTTTTATGCATTTCCTAGAGATTCATGTACATTTAAGTCTTTCAGACTTCAAGCCTTTCACTCATTTATACACAGCACATACTGGCATATAACTTTGATATTCACAGTTTCTACATGCTAACTTTTAGTTTCCCTCTACAAATTTGCAGTGGAAGGTTCATATATCATCATTTGTTTGAAGTCTGTGGGTGTCAGGTGGCTCAGTTTATATTCATCAATTATCTGGCTGCTTGTCTATCACTCTTTTTGTCTCCCTGCCTTTCTACCTGTCTCTCTGCCCGGAAGCTGTAACATAAAGGCATAAAATCTGACATGGAAATACAACATAGAAAGACAAGTTTGCATATAGATGTTTCAAATATCAATGCATCCCTGTGTCTGCTGAGGTCAATATTTAGATGACATTTTCCTGTAGAAGATGACCACATGTCATAAATGGTCTTTAGCGTTGCAGCAGTAGCTGGGAAATCGTTGTATTATCAAAGGTAGCGACACTGAAGAGTCTGAAACTGACACTAAGAGTTCAGTTCTGCAGATTTTACCCACTGTCACTAGTTGCCATTGCTCTGTAATGTTTACCAAAGTTCATGTTTAGTGACATGATCTGTATTCTTGGTGGTGATACGCTTGCTGTATTAAATATCCTTGGGGCACACTGAGGACAGGTACCAGCTAATTTCACTGGTATAACTCTTTGTAGATGGATGTGTGCTAGTCTAGAGGGTATCAGCTGTCTCATATCACCCTACCATAATGAGCCACATGTGACTAGTTAATATGGACCCACATATCTGTCCCACTAGCTCCCTATCCCATTCCATCCCGGTGTACCTCTATGCTTGTCTGTCGGCCTTAAAATCATGCACATGTTAAGCCTATAAGAACCAGCAGTGTTGCTTTACAGCCCACTATGTTATCCACAGTGATTTTATGTCTGCAATTTTGCCGTCCCTGTTGAAAGCAATACTGCCCCTTTTCTGATACTGCAGCTCCAAATGTTGCCTGTATCACCTCAAGCCATGTGTCTGCTAAATGGAATAGTAATGGGAAGCGTTTTTTGATTCCTGTAGGGAAATTCTGCTGTTGCGCTCCCACCGAGAGGTCAGAGGTCAGGGTCAGCAGCAAAGCAGCAGCCTCGAAGCTAATATAGATTAAATGTGTTGCTGAGAGACACTTCAGCGGGGTGGACGCCTGCTAGCATGCAGGTTTGAACCTTGTCAAGTCCCTATTCACCGTTCTGGTGGCTCAAAGGGCCACCAAATACTGATGTTATGAGTTTGAACCTGACTTTCGAATTTTGTGTTGTCATCTCCCCTCTCACTCCCTCTCTCTCTCATTTCTCCCCTGCCTCTCTCCACTGTCCAATAAAGCAGAAATTACATAAAATAATTCTTGGGTTGCAGTTGTCTTGAGGGTATCAGGTGCTTTGTATGGCCCCATCCTAATGAGCCACATGTGACCAGTTAAGAAGGACCCATCTGATCTGCCCATTCACCTCATTACCACCCAATACATATTAATGTCCAGGGTCACATCTTATACATACAACATACATATTCATAGCACACACACAGAGTCATATATGTATCTTAATGACATGGACATGACATGTTTAATGGCGATGCTCTCCTCTGTCCTTCTGTGTTGTGTTTCATCCTGGTCTGTTTTGTTCTGCTCCTCACTGATATACTTTGCTTTGACTTTGTTTTGTTCCTTCATGCTCCATACTGTTGTCCAGTTAAGGCCTTATGACTTTGATGGTGGTGATTTTCTTGTTTTAAAGGGATAGTTCACCCATTTTGAAAATAAAAAGGTGCGATTTTAAGTGTCTCGAAATACGGTCTGAAACCAGTTCATTTCCATTTATTCATAAAATCCAATAAGATAAGGACTGGTATTAATATTCATTGTGGTAACTAATGAAAAATGCCATTATATTGCTTTAACTATGAAGGCTGCATATATTTTACACTGTGCAGAATACACACAGAACACTGACTGCACAGCTTGCCTTTCTTTGCTGTATATATTTTGATATGTAAGACATATCAAAATCTGATTCCTCATTTTTTTGGGATTTGAAAAATAAGTACAAATGAATTGGTTAATGACATTATTTAAAATCTTGCAATCATTCACCTTTTTTAGTTTGAAGTCTGATTGCCCAAACTGGAAGTATTTTCTCTTTATTTGAGGAAGTGTAACTGGAAGATAGCCTCAGTAGAATCATAAACAATAAGACAATTAAATATTGTCCCTGTACGCTCAGCTATTACATATGTATTTTCTTTTCAGACAACACTTGCTTTTAAACCTTGTGTAACAATAGTAGGAGGCTGAGAGTTAGTATTGGAGCCATCCACCACAAAAAACCACCACTGCCCTACATACCACTTAGGGGGTATTTGAAATAACACCAAAATGAGTGAATTATCCCTTTAACATCAGCTGAGGGATTACATGGTCTTCTGTGGAGAGCCCTTTCAAAACCCTTGAAATAAAGTGAAAGATCCATGGCGGTTCTTTTGAACAGAACTAAGCTGTTTCTCTCAGTCGCTGTAAAATTATCATGTAGAATTGACCACAGTTTCTCCGGACACCAACAGTATTTCAACAGCCTGCTCATTGCGAGCAGTGGCGGTACCATTCTGTTGTGTTGATCCTTTACAACAAGATGCAGCCGTGATACAACAGCTGCATGATAAACCATCATCAACGCCACATCAGCATGGCCTGCCTCGCCAAATGAATGACTCAATGCTTTTGCTTATAGGTTTTGTCTGAAGGCAGGTCTTACAACAACAGACTGATATAAGGGATGGAAATGTGTATTGGTTGAAATGAAAGTCAGCATTGTTCATCACTACCTTTATCTACCCACTGTGACAGTTATGTCACTGCAGGGTCTCTCTCTCTCTCTCTCTCTCCCTCTCTCTCTCTCTCTGTCTCTCTCCCTCTCTCTCTCTCCCCATCTATTCAAACCCCCTCTGACCTTCCATTTGTCCTCTATAAGTCGTTTCTCTCTCTCTTTATTTTTCTCTCTGTGCAGTCTCAATCTCTCCCTGTTCTTTCTCTCGCTCTGTCTCTTTGTTTCTCTGTCTCTCTCTCTCTCTTTCTCTCCCCCTCCCTCTGTCTCGCCCCTCTCTCCTACTCTATATCGCTCTCTGTCAGTTGTTGTTTACAAACCCTTTCATCTGGATATTGCTTTATATGTAAAACCCTCCTATTTGAATAGAATTTTATTTAAAACCCTGTCATTTGAATAGCTCTTTAAAAGACAGAGGAATGAAAAGTCAACAAGGACCTCTGATTGTGATTTCTGACAGGACACACACACACACACACACACACACACACACACACACACAGGCTGCCTGTCTATCTATGTGCAACCAAGTCTATTATTATGCTAATGAGTCTCCAGTCTCTGCATGTCCCCACAGTTGCCGCACACACACTGTAACACACACACACACACACACACACACACACACACATACACACAGAGCCGTATTTCGCTGAGCTCAGCAGTATAGCTGCACGCCCGAGCTAGAGGGAAAAATAACGAGGAGTGGACAATTTCAGTGCCATAGACATAGACTGGATAGAATGGACACTTCCTGGTGTGTTATTGATTGGGACAGAGAGCTTCTGTATGTGAGAAAAACACAGTCATATACAAATTTCCCGCAAAATGGTTTTAGATCGGCTCTGACTCAAATCTAGGAGTGCAGGAAAAATATTTTTTCTCATTTTTGCTAATGAGAGTATGAAGGATTGTCAGTTTTTTGATAGAGAGAAAGGCAGCAGTGGCTGTACCGTGGGCAACGTGTATGTTAATCTCTTTTGGTACATCAACGATGTCATAAAAGTGTGGAGTTTATTTTTCATTTATGTTTTAAGGATATAATTGATGCTCTGATCTGGAAGGATTTACAGTGAGTGAACCGGTTCAGTGTCTTGCTCAAGGACATTTTAACTGAGCACCTGTGACCTTTCCATTACTTGACAGTCTCACTAGCCATTAATCAAAACCGGCATGGAAATGAGAATGGTTTTATGTGTGCAACAGCGCATGTGACTTTCATTTTTATATATATTTTCATAACCAACCTAGCCTAAAGAAGCACCCTAGATGCTCAGTCTATCCCCCAAAGGTACTAAGGCAGGCGCAAACCAGCTGCATGCACCTAAAAAAAAAAAAAAAAAAAAAAAAAAAAAAAAACCACAAGAGGCACAACAGTTAACAAGTTAGTGATTTACTAACTGCTGATATTATGAGATGATACCTAGAATACCTGGGTCAATATTTAACCCTGAAGACTGCAAGATGCACTTTTCTGTTATCAAGTATAAAAACCTTTGATCTATTAAGTGTGAATAATCCAATCAAGATGATTAAATGCTTTTAGTACTTTCAGTTCAAATCCATTAAAAAAGTAAGGAGGAAAATTTTGTTTCACTCAAGCCCTGATGCTCCTGCCACACCTGGGCAGAGGAGGTCTTCTGTCCTCATGTTCCTTCTCCTTCTTCACCTCTTCCACATCATCATCCTCATGATCGCCCTCTTTTCAGTTATCCAGAGGTGAATGTTGTGGAACATGCAGCACACAGCAGGGACACATTCGCTCCAGTCCAGAAGCAAAATCACAACTTCAGACCTGTGCTCCATCACATTTCTGGTTGTAATGTGGGCGATGTTGTATCTCTGCTCCACAGCGTGCAGAGATACAACGCAGTCAACAGCCAGGAGTGCATGGTGTCTGCTCAGTCTCCCCATGAAATAAAATAAAATACATTTAAAACATTGTAATGTAATTTCAATGTAATATAATCTATACCTGTAATTAATGGGGAAATGCCTTGTATAATGTGATCTGACTTTGGAAACACAAGCCTAGGTAGGCTGCTGGTAGATTAAAATATAATTTTCATGTTTGTGCCTAAATTAAAACATGCTTTCACTGGGCTAAATAGTGTGCCCAGTTTGGGGTTAAATGGGTTTTTCTTTAGTAAATCAGGTGCAAGGAGCTATTTTAACTATTAATCCACCTTAATTTTTGCACTCTCTGGCTGACACACTTTAAAATACTAATTAATCTATTCTAAGGCAATATCTGCACCCTGCTGTCCACCGTCATTTGCACTTGCACAATCTGAGCACTGGTGAAAAATAAGAATTGTTACTTTATAACCATGCAACGCCACCCCCCCATGCAGAATAAGAATGGATACGATCATATAAGCTCAAGATACAGTTATAGTAATAATAATATGTTGAACCTGTGGGCAAACTGTTTTTTCTCTTGCCCTATTGCACAGTGAGGTCAGAGGTCAGAGGTCAGAGCAGCAGCCTTGGAGCTGGTAGGATGTGGTCTTGCTCAAGGACACTTCAGCAGGGTGGTTGCTTGCTGCATGAAGATGAACCTGAACCCAGGCCCTGCCACTCTGTCTTATTCCAATTTTTGTCACAAAAAATAGTATACAATCTCAGATTAAATGTAATAATCACATTTAGCTGGCAAACACTGGTAGCTCTTGTCTCAAAAGTGTCTCATGTCCACCTGAGAATGAAAAAATGTCCTCAGTAGAATGAAGTGGCACTGTGCTTGACAGTGTTTCAACAGATGGTAACATATAGCAACTCTGGATTGGGGTTACTGATAAAATAAACACATAAAAAGAGGCAGGCATACAGAGTGAAAGCAGGTATAAATGGAGGTAAAGTAATAGTCTGTATCTCAGTTTCACACGTACACACACACATGTGCACAGCCTGCTATCAAAGGAACTTAAAAAAAAAAATCATATGCTCTCACACACAGACATAATCTCGCTCTCAAGTATTTATCAGTGGGCTATGAAACATCCTGCCCTCCAACTATAAAACAGGCTGCCCTCCAAAGGCCTCAGTGGACAGAACTTACATAAAAAGACACATCACTGAATTACATCACCCATGATCACGCTCGTTTTGTTTTGTGTGTGTTTGTGAGTGTGTGTAGATTTGTGTGCACATGTGCCTCTGCCTATGAATGTGTCCATATGCGTTGCTCATTACTGTATGCTGAAATGAAACACTGCAGCATATCTCTCTCCCTCTCCCTCTCTCCCTCTCACACACACACAAACACACACACTTTGCAGTAGTGGAGAAAAAAGAACTTTTTCAAAGGATTCAACTTTGTTCAAAGGATTGAGATGCTATGCAGCTCTCAGTTTCAGTTTCATGGTTGCCTCAATGGCACAGTACTGCATTCCATACATTTTGCCGTTCCATACACAATACCGTTTAAAAACTGACAAGACAACAAAAGAAAAACAACCTAATAAAGTTAAACAACAGATGTAGAACAAAAAATGATAGCAGATTAAATATTTGTCATGGTCCCCCTCACCCCCCTCCCATCTCTCTCTCTCTCTCTCGCTCTCTCTCTCTCAAGACCATTCAGTAAAAACGCCTAATTTTTAGCACGCACCTTATTTGCATTAAATAAAACCCATTGGCTGACGATGAGCACGGCTTTACATAAGGAGCAGCCTATTGGCTCGGGAGGAGAAGCGATTTGCATAAAGGAAACCCCATTGGTCGACTGCGCTGTGATGTAAAAGCATTGACCTGCATGTTCAGGGCCACAACAAGTTGGTCTCTATTGGTTGGTTTGATGGTTGTCAGTGCCTCGGGACGGCTTCAAACCATCGGGAGGGAGGTTTTTTTTTTTTTTTTTTTTTTTTTTTTAATATTTTAATAATAAATGAATGAATTAATTTTGCTGCCTTGAAGCAAGTACTGCTAGCTCATACACAACTCACTCAAGAATATGAATAAATAAATAAATAATGTATCTTAATTTATGTCTGTTCCCTGCTCTTATTTTATATTATTTTATTTTTGTTTTTTATTAATACACAATGTATTGCCACTGGTTCAGTAGCTGGTGATTTTGATAATCTAAACTGTATTCTGGTCTTGGTCTTGTTGGCTATTCACTCTAAGATGCTCGAAATTGTTTGATATAATGGATATATTATAGGTAGATGTTATTTTTTTTCATGCAGTTTGTAGTCAGGCTACCCTTTTAGGATTCTGTCAGAAGCTCATAAATATACCGGCAATATTTGGTATTTGTCATTTTTGCCTGTATGGCCAACATTGTTTTTTCCTTGTTGAGGATCGCAAACGGTCTCCGGATTCCAGTTTTGGGCACCATGAAAAAAAAAAAAAAAAAAAAAAAAAAAAATGCTTTGATAACACAAAATCAGTGGAAAACGTGCCCACAAATCTACGTCATTAAATTGCTCCCCGGCCGTCACCGCGCGCTGCTGCCGCCGCCGCTGCTGCTGCTGGTCCCACAAGACAAGATGCTCTTTTTTTCCTCTGATGGATAAAATTAAGCACTTCCATCTCTCTCTCTCTCTCTCTCTCTCTCTCTCTCTCTCTCTCTCTCTCTCTCTCTCTCTCTCTCTCTCTCTCTCTCTCTCGCGGCCTATAAAGCCGCAACAGCTGATCTCGGGCCTCAGAAAGACCCGCACCTCTGCACGCGCCGAGGAGAGGAGGAGGAGGAAGAGAGTGAGAGAGAGAGAGAGAAAGAGAGAGAGAGGGAGAGAGAGAGAGAGAGAGAGAGGGAGAGAGAGGGAAAGCGACGGAGGAGAAGAGACACACAACCAAAACATCCGCCGGTCTTCCAAGTGAGCAGTCGCTGAACATCACTTGAGCACTATTACAAGATTATTATTATTATTTATTTTATTTTTAATTTACCGGGCTGTGGTGAAGATGTTGTCCGGTGTTTCGGAGGTGTTGCACGGTCTCCTGGATTCCGCCGGTTGTCTCTCGGCATCCCTGTAACCTTCGTCTCCTCCTCACTCCTCCTCAGTCCACCTACCTGTCTTTCACCTCCTGCTCTCTTTTTTCCCTTTTTTTTTTTCTGTCACGTCTTTCTCCTGTCTGCCGGGAGACGGGCTCACATTTGTTTTGACCTCCTGCTTGGAAAGTGTCTGGCGTCAAACCGGACCAGCGGCTCTTTCCTCTCCTCTCCTGCTGCTCTCGTGCTGAACGGACAGCGGCACGCGGGGAAACGGTTGAGGCAGCAAAAGAGAGAAGAGAGGGAGAGAGAGAGAGAGAGAGAGAGAGAGAGAGGACGGAGAAAAACGGAGGAGCTGTCCGGTGCTGAAACCACGAGCCCGAGTGCCCGACTGCACGCGGACCGCAGCCGGGAGCTGATTGTTGGATTGTTGGGAGCTGTCCGCGTGCTTTCCCCTCTCCGTTAGAAGCCGTTGGAATTAAAAAAAAAAAAAAAAAAACAAAAAAAACGTTATTTATTTATTTATTTTTTACTGGAATTTACGGGACATAAAGGAACTGATCAATAAACAAAGACATTGATTTGTTAGCTTTAAAAAAGAAAAAAAAAATCTTTTTTTTTTTTTTTTTTTTTGGTGCTTTGTTGTTGTTTTTGTTTCTGCCACTCCGGAGCTCCACAAGTCTTCCAGCGTCGTGAAAACCCACGAAGCCACTTCCAGCTTCCAGGCGCAGGAGAAAATGTGTTTGTGTGTGACAAACCTGAGCGAAAATAGTCTAAATATTGTGATTAAATACTGAGGCAACAAACCAAAGCCCGTAAAGGAGCCATGAGTCCACTTCCTCTGAGGCTGTGAGTGTTTGACGGGATGAGACCAAGTAGCTGAGAGCCGCTTGTTAAAACAGGTGATTAAGTGTTTGACAGCAGCCTCAGGTTGGTACAGGTATTTTTGCTCAGGTTTGGAGTGTGTGTGTGTGCGTGTGTGTGTGTGCGTGTGTTTTTGTGTGTGTGCATACCACCACAGCACCACCATCATCATGCCTCGGTCCTTCTTGGTGAAGAAAGTGAAGCTGGATGATTTCTCGGCTGCAGAGCTGGAGAGCTCCTATGGCCATGGCCGAAGAGAGGAGCTTAGTCTGCGATTCCACCATCATGACAAAGGTTAGTTACACACACACACACACACACACACAGATGCAAATACACTATACTATATGCGATGCTTTTCCTGCATAATGTTGATTATCTGCTGTTGTAGTGAATTTGAGAATATGACTTTACACTTGGGTTTAATAAGTCTTCCTGCATTCACACACACACACACACACACACACACACACACACACACACAAACACAGAGTACGCACACCTGGCAAAGAGCCCACACACAGAACAGGACACAGAGTTAGCCATATGTCCTCAGGGTTTTTATCCCTAAATTAAAAGTGTTAGTCATAGCAAAGTGTTTCAGAAGAAGGAGAGAGAGAGAGAGAGAGAGAGAGAGAGAGAGAAGGGGGGTGGGGGTGGAGGGGCTGAAGGAGCTTCTCTTAGACTCTGGTGAAAACACGAATATCTACTAATCCCAGTCTTCTGTCTGTTTAATCTTAAAAAAACAACAACAACAGACTACAGCCTGACCGAAACCAATAGTTTTACCCCACTGAGTCTGTTCTTGACTGAGCAGCATCAGCTTAATAAAGTGAAGTAAAATTCAATGTGTTTAGATTTAACTTTTAAACTTTAACATTTACACTGCTATTTTCACCATCTTCTTGTACACGAACCAATTTCATCCTTAAAAATGTATGCACTGCTGCAACACTTTTTCTGCGATGATGATATGTACAGAAACTAGCTAATTATGTCTGTAATGTATGTCAGTGGGGCTCCATAGAATCTGTGCCTGCTCAAGGTGTTATTGAAATGACTTTGTCCACTGCAGCTGCCAGCCTCTTCCATAGATTTTGGTAATATCGCCCATGTACACATGACTCATAACGTTTCTAATGTATCACGACCCTTACAATGGTGATACATAGGCAACACACACAGTATTGGAGAAGAGCTACACTGCCAGAAACTCTCAGGGATTTTTCAAAGTCCTGATAAAGTTGTTCATCTGTATTCCCTGACAATGCTGTCTGTGTATTGTGGATGCTGGGGAGCGCAGGTTTTTTATGTGTACCCATCTAAATGAAAAAGTGACCTTTACGAGAACGAAAATGTCAGACAAAATATGTTGCATTCCACGCTGCAACTTCTCCAATATTGCCGTGAATGGACTACGATGCCCTACATTTGCTTGTGGTAGTTGTTGTGTTCGCTTTGTGACATTAGGACCCGAGGCTTTCTGGAAACCAGGAGGTGAGGGGGAGGGCGGGCTGCCTCCTCAAACAAGAGCTTCATCAGTGAGGGGTTAGGACTTTAATGTTGGTACCGGCTCTGGTTTTACTGGCTCTATTTTGAGGAACTAAAGAAGAAAGTGCATCTGTATCTGCACAGGAAGAGGTGTGTAACTGTTAGTGCAGGCTGGTGGTTTTTTTTTTTTCAGATGATACAATACGACGGTCACATTTTTTTTTGAAGAGACCCCAGGTGTTCTGATGATATAGCCAACAGGGAAACATAATTGAAATATGATTGGACTGGGTGGTTTCATGTCGGTGTTAGGGTGTGGTATAGGGTAAAGGTCGGGGTTTGCAGTGTTCAGCATCTGTAAACATGGAACTCCTTCAGGGGGAGGTGAGGAGTTTCCTGGTACATCTCCTGGTGCAGCAGAGGAGCAGCTAACATGTAAGGAGTGGGACTGCTATCCCCTGTCATAAATATAACAAGAGCTTTGACTGTAGCAACTGTAGCTTGTTGCACACACACACACACACACACACACACACACACACACACACACACATACACACACAAATGCACTGCTGTGTTTCTGTCAAGTCGGCACATTTCCCAGGCAGCTTGCACAGCTGAGTGCACAGCATTACAGCACACACACACTCACAAACACACACACACACACACACACACACACACACACACACACACACACATGCAGAGGGAGCAGCCAGCGACCTACAAGTGTCCAAAGCACACAAGTGTGTGTCAGTTACTGCTGGGTTGGATCAAATATTAAATTGTCCCTCGCAAGTTTTCTCTCACTCTTCCTCTCATTGTCTCTCTCTCTCTCTCTCTCTCTCTCTCTCTCTCTCTCTCTCTCTCTCTCTCTCTCTCTGTCTAATTCTCTCTCTGTTGCGAAGACAGATAAGAGAGAGATAATGATAGATTCCCAGAATATTTTAATCTTTCATGTGTGTTTAGCGAGATCTTCCAGGTCTCGTGGAGCCCTTTGAAATAAATAATTTCCATCGCATCAGGTTGGACAGAGACTGAGAGAGATGGAGAGAGACTGAGAGAAAGAGACGAATGCAGAGGCACAGAGAGACAAAGCGCCTGACAGAGACAAATATTTAGACCGAAAGAGAAAGGTTGAGACAAATAGAGACAGCATGAAAAGTGGCAGATGTTTGCAGAGTCACCTGTACAGTTTTTTTGGGGGGGGGGGCCAGCAGGTAAAATGTGGATGATAAATATTCTCCTCTTCTTCAACAACCCCATTAAAAGACCCTTTAGCTGCAGTTTACTGTAATTAGTATGTACTGTGAAGCTGCCAGTGCAAGTTTATGAATGTTTGTACAGCACTGCAGCTTCCCTGGTCAAATAAGGGTTAAAAATGAGCTCTTGATCATGTTTCAACACATTACACATGCTCTATAAAACACACATACACAGACACACACACATACACACTTGCATAACCAGCCAGTTACAGTACTTTGTTCCAGAAGTGCAGTGATCGAATATTCATGATTTATGATTCTCTCTCTTTCTCTCTTTTGCCCCCCATATTCCCTTCATTTCTCTTCTGCGTCTGTGTGTTGCTCCGTTTTAATTCAATTCAAAATGTTTAATTGGCACGAGAGGTGTGAAAACAGTATTGCCAAGCCGTCAAAACAGAAATAATCAACATGTTTGGATGATTCATTAACCTCACATCACATCTTTCTCTCTTTCCCACCCCCTGCTTTTTCTTTCTTTCTTTCTTTCTTTCTTTCTTTCTTTCTTTCTTTCTTGTCTCTCTGTGCCTACTCTCTTCCCTCTCTTCCTCTCCCTCTAACTTTCTCTCTCTCTTTCTCTTATTTTCTCTCTCTCTGTCTCTCTCGCTCTCTCTCTCCATCATATTATCGACTCATTTCTGAGCTTTTCTCAGAACTGCAAAATGAAATTATATTACCAGCAATCGTATCTCCCCTACTGCCAGTGTCTAAATGCTCAGGGAGTGCTAATTGAAATGGAGAACTATTGATCGGTATAGATCAACATGTCCCATCTTGGTATCTGTGGGGTATTAGCTAACAGCTACCAGCCTCTCCTCGTGCCTGTTAGAGTTGCAGTCAGCAGCCTGTTGGCAGTAGGAGCCAATAATGGAAAAGTTAAAACAGCTAACATCATGAAAGTTAAAAAATAAAAAAACACAAAATGAAGGGGATGAAAAAAAGAAACATTTGCCTAGATATGACAACGATGATGCTTGATGATGCCAAACACTGAAAGACTGTGTGCAACTCTACCACTGTCAAGCAAGGTGCAGCTAAAAAAAAAAAAAAAAAGAAAAGAAAAAAAAAGCATGTGCGCTCAGTGAACCCTCCCTGAAAAATAAAGGTTCCCCACCGTAGGGAAACTGTCACCTCTTTCCTAGCAAAAGCATAAAAGCACTATACTCACTCTATAAATACCACAAGTAGCCTGCTGCTGCTTCTTTCCTTCACCTTCCTCTTCACGTCTATACTTAGATCCAATTATGGCTGTGATTTAGACATTTTCAATGCAGCTTTGTTTTGTGTAGAGCACATCTCTTAATAGACTAGGGTTGCATCCTCTGTGTCTGGATGTGTGTGTGTTTCTGTGTGAATCTGTGAACAGGAGAAACTACACAAAAGTAGAATCCATATGTTGTTCCTACTGTAAGATCTTGCACAGTCCGATCGATGTTTAGAAACCAGAGAAGCTTGGCTGCGATCTGTAATGTTATCATTAAGACAAAAAAAAAAAAAAGGAACTGCTCTGTTAATAATGAATGAATTTGAGTGAATGATTTTGATTGTGTGGACTGCGTTTTTACATTTACATGAGATTTGTTTCATTGGTGACAGTGATGGATGTAACAACAAAAGCACCTTGGATAGTTTAACTGTGACCACAAACATATTGCCCAAGGAGTGTTAAAACAGAACCCCACTGATGAAATCTTTTTTAAGGGAGAATTTTCCCTTTAAGTATCTATTTGTCAGTCATGAAATATTTAAACATTTAATCACTAAGGCCCCATTCACATTAGAGCAAAATCCATTTTTCTGTCTGTATTGTAGTGCTTAATCTGATCATTTTCACACTCAGTATGATTCTTAATGAGAACAACAGCCAGTAGTACAAAATCCTGCTTGAAACAGGTGGCAAGAGCTGAAGTTGACCTTTAGCTGCTAGGCAAATGAGCCTGGTTGTGTTTGTTAGGATGAAAAAGGGACTTGAAAACCAGAAGCTGCAATGATATGCTCCCTGAATGCTTCAGCTGGAGAGTACAGCACTGAAAGTGTAGGAATGTTTCCTGTTATTTAGTTTAACAAGCAAGCATTCTCAATCTTCTAAACATGCATGTGTGCAGGACCACAAAACATTAGTGAGTCTAGTTAACAACTTGAGTTGTCACGTCCCAAGATGCTGGTGATAATGGAGCCAATTTGTAAAAGCTCTGTTGTCAGATTCTGCAACCAATTTACAATTTCAATTCAGTCCTCCTTGTGTGACCAAATATTTGACCTTTTGCTCTATATGTCTCTGTCTCTCCAGGCTATGTCAGCGATTATCTGAGCCCGTCTGCCTATGAAGATGTGGTGGGCAGCGACTCATCTGTCATCACTAAAGTTCCCTCCCCGGGCCACCCGTCCATCATCTACGATCGACTTAACAACACCTACAGTGGTATCCACGGCGACATCCACGGAGACTCGGACCAGCCGGACAGCCCGCGGTCCGAAGTGTCATCGTCAGCAGGTGGATACATCAACGGGGACGCGGCCGTAAGCGAGGGATACACAGTGGACGCGTTCTTTATCACAGATGGACGGTCACGACGGAAAGCCTTGGGAAACCCCAGAGGAAGCATGCAGAGGCACACGTGCAGCGAGTGCGGCAAGACCTACGCTACGTCGTCTAACCTCAGCCGACACAAGCAGACGCACAGGAGCATAGATAGCAAGATGGCGAAGAAATGTCCGACGTGTGGGAAGGTGTACGTTTCCATGCCCGCGATGGCCATGCATCTGCTGACCCACGACCTGAAGCACAAGTGTGACGTGTGCGGCAAGGCCTTCAGCCGGCCGTGGCTTTTGCAGGGGCATATGCGCTCGCACACGGGTGAGAAGCCATTCGGGTGTGCACACTGCGGGAAAGCGTTCGCCGACCGGTCGAACCTGCGCGCTCACATGCAGACCCATTCGGCCTTCAAGCACTACAAGTGCAAACGGTGTGACAAGACATTCGCTCTCAAGAGTTACCTGAACAAGCATTACGAGTCAGCATGCTTCAAGGGGGCTTTCTCGCCTCTCAGCTCGTTGGGGGAATGACGGATTTGAAAAATCACATCGAGTGTTCATTTTATTAGAGTTTACAGGCCTCCCTCCATCCCTTCTTCCTGATTTCCCCAATGAGAAGAGCAGCATTGAGCGCTACAAGGAGGAAGTGGTTTCTCTGCTCGTATCACAAAGAGAAAAGCAGATTGCAGAATCGCCTGTCTTTATCAAAGACCCCTCCAGCCCATCCCTTCATTTCCCACTTCCCTCTCTAGGAAATGGGACAAAATCATGTCTGGGACATTTTCCAATTCTTGATTTAGACTGATTTGTCTTCCCTTTTGATCAAACATGCCCCTTATTGAGGCAATTTGAGTATCTGTGAAGATAAATAAAGCACAGGACGTTCTATTTATGTCCAGGTCTGTCCTCACGTTTTTTTTTGACCTGAGACAAAATGAGACAAAAGCACAAGTCTTCTTTCATTTCTTTTTCTTTGACACACATATCACTGGAGGACAGCTGGAATTTAAAGCATGAATCAAATCTTCATTTTTCTTGTAAGAACACTTTCACAGACACAAAGTAGTCATGTGATATTTTTTGCCTCATTATTTTAATGACGTCTCAATGACTCAGTCTTTCTGAAACTGAACTAAAACTGAACTCACTAGTAGGGATGCAAAGAGGCTGAAGAAACGAGATATGTCATCAAATGAACGAAAGGACATGGTGTTTTCTCTCTGCGATGAAACAAAACACTTGTAAAGTTTTTCCTTCACACTTGTACCCTGCTTTACCTATACTGTGGCGGCTCTAGATATCACACAGTATCAGTATCAAGTCTGTTGATGCAGATGTGACCTGCCAGCATGCTTTGAAAGTGGAGCCAGTATGATATGTTTGCATAAGTGAGTAACCTCGTATCACTTCCCCAAACTGCAGGCAAAATATCATGAACAGACTCACTGTGGGTAATGTGGAGGTCTAGGTATGGCATGGTACACCTGTGTAGTGGAAAATGATCTCCCACAAGTGAAATATCAATGTTACTTTTTTTTTTTATATTATTATTACAGAAGGTGTTTCTTTCTTGAAGGTTAGTTTTTGTCGGTGGAAAGTGACAGGGAAAATGTGAGACTGAGATGAAGATCCTGAACTGGACTCGAGGCCAGGATGCTGTGGCCGGCACCCTGCACTGATCCACCAGGGTATTGCTTGAAAAACAGTGTTTTCATATAGACAAAATATAATGTAATTTATTTTTCCTTCTCTTCTGACAGGATTCAAACGAGGACACAGACATTGAAAATGTCTTGACTTCCTCCAAAGGTTAAAAACCTTTTATTCAAGTGTTGGACAATAGTATTCTTGTTGCCACACAGTATTCAGCTTTGACGTTTAAATCTCTCTTATGTATCTATTTATTGCCTAATTTATTGTTTTTTTAATGTTTTTGTAGATTAATTGATTTGCACTTTAATTTATTATAGTTTTTGCCTTTGTTACAAATATGCCAAAGCATTTGACACTTTCTAATTACTGAATAACTTCTTACTTTTGTCCGCCACTTTAATTATGAAAAAAAAAAAACAAAAAACAAAAAAACAAAAACAAACAAAAAAAAAACCTACTGCATGCAAAAAATAACAATAGCCTAATAATGGAATCTATGCCAGTTTTATGAATCTTTGGAATATTTTGCCAAACTTCTTAGATATAGGCAAATTTAACAAATTTGTGTCTTGGGCAATATTTCATTCATAACCGATAGAGCAATAATGCATGATATTTTTGAAGAAACATGAGTCATAACTGCTATGATACTTGTAATATCTTGATTTTGTCAAGTACCACTACTCTATGTAGTTCTGAGAGATAAATCCAATTTCAGGGAGTTAGCAAACCAATTTAGTGTTAAATATGGATAAATATGGGTTGGGGTTAGAGCCCTATATTTACAAGAATTGTGATATTGCTTTGATGGGACTTTTGTTTTGTTTTTATTGTTTTTAGTCTACTTTAACTTATTTTTTTTAGTAGCTGTGATCGTTGGACAGCCAATAGCAAGATCACATCTTTGTCACAAGAAGCAGAGATGCAGTTTATCAATTTTTTTTCCCTTTTCAGACCTTTGCTGGTTTAGTATGTAATATAATCCCAAACCTCTGCCTCCTAGTCGTAACTGTATCTCGGTTAGCATCAGCTTACTGACGAACACGTCACAGGTAAGCACTGGGAACTGATGGGGCTTCCAGGGACTTCGCACACATGCCACAACTCCTTTAGATGGAGGGCTCCGAGTCGGGAAGGGAGGGGTCTTTTTGTACATGGTTTATGCACTGCCTGCCTCGTATTATTATTCTATAATATTGTAGAACGTAGAGGGTACTACTGTAGGCCTCTGGTGCTGAAACATGGACGAAAACACAATCCAAGAACATCCTTTGAGTTTGTTCAAATCAGCAAGTGATCGCTTTCCTCCGATTGGGTTAACCTGAAGAGCCCGTGAAGTGACTCTTACTTTTTTGGTTTTATGTAGTTCTGTTGAAACGGGACATTTAAAAGTGCCGGGAAGGATCATTCACAAGTGCAAACCAATAGGATGTCAGCTGGGGAGAGAAACACAATTTTATTCGAAGGGATAAGTGGATGGGAGAGGATGTTTTGTGAAGATTTTATTGGTTGAAATTTTAATTTACACCCACAAGTGCAGGATGATGTCACTCTCTAAGATGCTCTGCTTTACAGGCAGTAGAGGTCATGTGAGGTCATTTAACTAGATGTTGCCTCTGTCGCTGCGGTCACCTGCAAACTTCTTATTTTGGTCTTTTGGGTTAGATGACATATTGATTCACCACTTGTGTTTCATGGCCCAAGATTCAGCAATACTCGCTGCAAAAACTCCTGGACGTCCCTCTGAAAATAAAGCTGTTTTCCTCTCCACCATCTTCGGCTTGGTGAGGTTGTCATGGTGCTCCCCGTGCAATTACAAGGGTTGGTGGGAGAGAAGAGAAGATATTTTGTCTGTCTGAGTCAATATTTCAGCACCAGAGCGCATCGATGAACACTTAGATTCTACTATGATCTACTGTAGCCTACTATAGCCACAAGCTAGTTTACTTATTATTATATAAAAGCACTTCCTCTTACCAATTATATCTTTCAACTTTTTACTCAAAGATAGTAGCACAATGAAAGAGTTTAGATTCAGGTAGACAATGCCTTGTATGTAGAAATATCAACCTCTTCCTCCTTTTTCTACTATGATGAATCAAAACTCTAAAAAAAAAAAAAAAAAGTGACATGTTGAAATGTATGAATGGATACACCGAAAATGACACATGATGTTGAAAACCGTGTACGAATTGAACACCTTTAACACATGTTGTCATTTCAAACATATTTGTGCATCTTCGCCACATCTGTTTTCTAGAGTGAATGAAAACTCGACTATTTTGCGGCGAGACGCCTTGTAAATACACAGTGACGCGACTTTGGAGTCTGATTATTTCTACGGAGCTGTAAAGAGCGAAAATGATGATGATGATGATGATGATGATGATGATGATGAATATTTCTGGAACTTCCTGCTTTGTTTTTGAGTTCTTCCTCTGGGGTTTTTTGGACCTCCGGTGGCTGTATGAAAGGCAATGTAAAGCACAAAGACAACACTGGGCATTTTGTCTCACTTCCTAAATAAAGACTAGCTAAATAAAGCCACGCGTGGACAGTTTTTTTTTTTTTTTTTTTTTTTTTTCTGTATAAAAAACATGAAATAAACAGTGAATTCATCATTACTTAACTGGTAACAAACACTCATTTGATCTGTACCTCTAATTGGTAATTAATGACTATTACAGATATTTTCAACCAAGTTATCTGATCTGTTAGTATTTCATTTAAGTTGTTGCTTTTCCAACCTTAGTGGTTATCAGGGAGCTGGTTAGTCATCATGTATTATGGTCTCTTGTTGTTTTTTGTTGTTATTGCTTTTTGTACAGACTGTATGTGTTGTTTGCTGTCATATAAAAGCCATGATACTGCATGTGTATGATGGCTCCGAGGCACAACATGCTAATATGAAGGCAAATGCCACCAGGCAATGAATCACTGGTTCAGTGATTAGTCTGTTGATACATCACTGTGTTAAGAACTGGTGAGAAATTTTAAAAATCTTTTGTTAACAATAATTAAAAACAAGATTAGTGCATGCTATTTTGCCCTCTGCGTGTATATGACTTAGTAACTGGTTAATTAGTGGTTTGTAAAAAATTAATGAGGATTGTTTTGGCCCTGAGTATAAAGCTGAAATTCATGTTTACAATGGGGTTTTTTTTTCCTAGGTCTTTTTAGCTTTCTTCCCTCTCTCTTTTCTCTCTCCCATTCTGCCCTATGGCAATTCTGTAGAGGTCAAAAGCTCCTGATGACTGTGCGTGTGTGTGTGTGTGTGTGTGTGTGTGTGTGTATTTATCCGCATACTGTATGCCTGTCGGTATATGCTTTGCATTGTATGGAGTCTCTCTCTCTCTCTCTCTCTCTCTCTCTCTCTCTCACTCTCTCTCTCCCTCCCTCAACACTCTCTGTGTGTGTCTGTGTGTGTGTGTGTGTGTGTACAATTTTAATTGCTTGCATTGGGCCCCATAGGTGAACAGAGAAGCTGATGTCAGGGCAATGTCTTTAACCTTGACAACATTGCGACATAGTGTGTGTATAGGATGTGACTCTGTGTGTGTGTGTGTGTGTGTGTGTGTGTGTGTGCATGTGTGTGTGTGTGTGTGTGTGTGTGTGTGTGTGTGTGTGTGTGTGTGTGCGTGTGCGTGTGTGTGCGTGTGTGTGCGTGCGTTTGTGCAGTTGGAAGGTCATGGATCATATGTGATGGGATTACATTGATGTGATTACCAAAATAGTAACTGTAATCATTGCAATAATAAGACTGTCATCATATAACAATTATTATTATTTATTTTATTTATTAAATTTAAGAATTTTACATTCATTGGATGTTCGAGTGAAGTGTAGGCCTATGGGTGGAAAAAGCACAAAAGTGCTTTTTTGATACAAAAGATGATAGCAACTGTTTAGTAATTAGTGGTTATCAGTCACTCCTGAATGAACTTAACCCGGTGGATGATGGTTGCTCTGTGATTTTATACACATAATCAGCAAGTAACAGATTACATTTTGACAGTAACTCATTTAGTTCTCACAAGTTCATTGCCAAAAAAGTACTATAAAAAATCTCAGTATATGAATCAAGACAAGAAAGTTGCTTTGTATGGAAATGACTCCTCAATGTAACAGAAGTTCATATGGAAGCTTCACTGAATTTCTAACTCAAACACCGACAGCAACGTGAAGATGTTCTTCAGGCTCTGGATTAGGGAGGAAATGGATTTCATAGTAATGATGAATTAACTGGCGCGCAGAAAACGGTACAACACATAAACAACATATATCAGGCACATGGGTTAGAAAACGCCATGTAAGATGCTGACACCATTTGCACATTAATTCAAATAAATTCATTAAGTGTGTGCATGTTTTCTTAAAATGTAAAGGCTTTCTACCCAATTAAAAATAAATAAATAAATAAATAAATAAAGAAGAAGAGATTGCATAGCCTGATCGCTAGGAAAAAAATATTGGCATTTTACATTTCTGCAAACCAAGGATATGATGAAATGTCACTTTTTAAATTTAAATAATACCTGAACAGTTTTTACTGAGGGACAATTGAAGCCCATTTACACCAGCCTCTGCACTGTACATGCAAATATATGAATTCCTGCATGTGTGTATGGGGGTTGGTCATGATTGTGTATTTACTCATATGTGTATGTGTGTGTTCATGCATCTGAACAGACAGAAACTGAACTTGTGGATAAGTTTGTCTGTCTCTTTTACAAAGCCCATGTACTGGAGAAGTAAGCTAAAAGTCGGCCTTTTTACAGTACAGTCCTTTAAAATTGTTGTTTATTTTACCAGGATATTTCCATTAAGAATGATAATTTCTTTTTCAAGGGAGACCTGGCCCAAATGAGCAGCAACACATAAAGTTTTAGACAAAAAACAAGTCCCAAAGTACAAATAATTTCAGAATATACCAGTACACAGTGCAATGCATATGAATAATGGATCTACAGCTGAAGCAAAGACAGCCTAAGTAATCATTCTCAAAGTCCTTCAACAATGACTTAAAACTGATTCATAAGCTTAAAAACCTGTTGCATTTTGTTCCAGAAACAAACAGCACAAGCTGTGATTAGTCAGAAAGCACTCATGATCTAAACTGGACAGTTTTTTGCCCAGTTCCTTTGTCTGAAATGTCCACCACTGTCATGTGACCCTGGCTCCACAAATCAACAGCACAACACAACAATAATGTCTCCAGTCGTTATCAGCAACTTCAGTGAGTTAAAGCATCATCATGTAATATTTATCACCGCACTCCCATCAAGCCCGTTCACTGGTTCACTACTATGACTCCAATGACTCCCCTTCGTTTGGTCTCCATGCAGCTTAGATTACTATTGGCCAAATGGAAGGTCCAATTGATTGTGATTGCCAACTATTTGCCAGTGCTCTGTTTCTAAAGACAAATGACCTTCTATTTTAAAGTCATTGATTTTCTCCTATTGCTTCTACAGATATTGATTTTCTAATATTGCCTTTGGTCCACTAATGATACTCATTCTAACATTCACTGGAGCTGAAAAAAGGCTTCCTGGTGATAATAGCTACTGTCATATGTGTAATATGTACGTGTGTGTGTGTGTGTGTGTGTGTGTGTGTGTGTGTGTGTGTGTGTGTGAGTGTTTAAAACATCTACGAAAAACACATTAGCTCTACTTTATTTTACTTATTCTCTGCCTTGCATGTCTTCAATCTAAACAGTATGGATGCTCTGCTGAGGGCAGAACATTACAAATGGTGGTATTTCAAAGGAAAATATACAGAAAGAAAGAAAGAAAGAAAGAAAGAAAGAAAGAAAGAAAGAAAGAAAGAAAGAAAGGGGAAATATGGGGAAGACAGAGAAGAGGAAAGCAGAAACAATAGAAGATAAATAGCAGACACTTCCTCTCTCTTCTACTAAATCACGAATGCCCCTCCAAAACATATACTATATATAAACAAACAAAGAAAAAAATCATGTAGGCTGATCAGAAAGCTCCGCAGACATCAGTTGCGTTCGCAGTGTTTCTGTGCTCGACTGTGTGATGTTTGAACACACACGTTTGTGTCTCTGCCGATCAGATAAACAGTTGTTGACCCACCGTCTATTGAAGGCCGCTGATTATTTGCTGAAATGTGACAGGTTCCCCAGCAGAGAGTCTCTTTTAAGCTCTATTTTAAGCTGTAACACACACACACACACACACACACACACACACACAGGGAGCATTGTAAGGAGCAAGTAACAACATGTTTTACTTTGTTGCACCATTTACACCCGTGATGAATGCTTTATGATTGTGTTTCCGCTCATAGATTTAAATGTAAATATGTGATCACCGACATTTGCTATTTGCATATAATAAAATGTCTTGTATTGGGTTGTCTGTTGTGTGTGTACTGTATGAATGTAAATAGAAAGACCCATTATTTATTCCTGAGGCAAATTCAGCAATCACAACAGCAACAAACAGGAGACACAACATAACAAAATGCTATAATGTAAGCCATGGAAAAAATAAAAACACTATATTGCC